>NC_142882.1:89342500-89395000 GCF_051225735.1 Oryctolagus cuniculus | reverse complement strand
TTAACATACCCAGAGCTTTTGTGCTGTGGGAGTGAGGGCCAGGTGAGAGGCGGAGGGGGCTCTGCCCCTGGGTTAGAGCTTGTGTGAGGCCCCCAGGATTCCTGTCATTTCTTTCTCCCTCCTCCGCCGTGCGCCAGGGGCTGCAGGTGCTGCTCCCAGCTGGAGCCGAGCCCCTGGGATGGAGTGGGCGCTGGCAGCTCAGCGAGCCTGGGCACGGCTCTGGGGTCATCCCCTCTGACCGGGCTCAGGTGTCTCCACCTCCTCTACATCCTGCACACGCCCACAGCGGCCGAATGCACCCTGGGCAGAGAGGGACATCCCTGTGACCAGGACCCCAGTGAGGCTCACCGTGCGTCTGCGGCCGGGGCTCCTGGGAGGAGGCGGAGCAGGTCTCCATGGTGATGCCTGGTCACGGGCCTGGGAGGACGTGCCACTTCTGCGTGTCCCTCAGTGGCCACTGCTCTGTGCTGGGCAGGGCGGATCTTTCAGCCAGCACGTACTCAATGGGAAGTGCCAGGAAGCCGATGATGCCTGTGCGGGCACAGATCCCAGCCACCACCTGCTGCCACCAGACTTCCCACAATGCACTTACCGGGTTGAAATGGCAAAGCCTGGCTGGCCGGTGTGGGACAAGATTGTCTCCATTGCTATGCGACCCCGCTGGACCCCCTGAGTCACCACAGCTGTTCCTTTTTTTTTTTCTTTAAGGGAAGGGGGGAGGGCAGGTGGGGAAGGGGTCAGCTACTAGAGTTTCTGCAGTCAAAGTTTTTTGAACACTGTGGTAAAGTTAGGATGCCGGAGGCAGGGCCTGTCTGGCTGTCCTCCACCATTCCCCAGCCTGGCAGCTGCCGCCTCTGGGATGATGTGGGGGCCTTTCCTTGGTGGGTCTCGGAGGAGTCCTGTGGCACAGAGCATCTCCCTTGTAAACTTGGAAGTCAGCTATTTGTTTGCATGATGATTGGCATCCCTCTGCTCATTCCCATCACGTTCAAATGCTCCATTCAGAGTTCCCTTGGGGATAGGTGGCTGATTGGGATCCATGTGATTTATTTGAAATGCAGAGTTACAGAGTGGCAGAGAGAGGTCTTCCATCTGCTGGTTCACTCTCCAGATGGCTGCAATGGCCAGAGCTGCGCTGATCCGATGTCAGAAACCAGGCGCTTTTTCCGGGCCTCCCATGTGGGTGCAGGGGCCCAAGGACCTAGGCCATCTTCTACTGCTTTCCCAGGCCATAGCAGAGAGCTGGATTGAAAGTGGAGCAGCCGGGACTAGAACCAGTGCCCATATTGGACGCCAGCACTTCAGGCCAGGGTGTTAACCCACTGCACCACAGCACCGGCCCCGAGAGATGTATTTTTCCATCTACTGGCTTACTTCCCAAATGGCATCAACAGCCAGGGCCAGACCAGTTTGAAGCCAGGAGCTTCATCCTGTGTCCCATGTGGGTTCAGGGACCCAAGCACTTGGGCCATCTTCCACTGCTTTCCCAGGCCACAGCAGAGAGCTGGATCAGAAGTGGAGCAGCCAGGTCTTGAACTGGCGCCCATATGGGATGCCGGCACTGCACTGCAGCCTGAGGCTTTAACCTTCCTCACCACGGCGCCAGCCCCACAGGTGTGCCTCTTGCGCCCCTGCATTTGTGAACGGGGAGAAGTCTTGACCTCGAGGTCTGTGCCTACAGGCTGTGTCTCAACAGATTCAGTTTTCAGTTTTGCTTTTTTAATAGTTTTTTTTTTTAAAGTCTGAACAGCTTTGCATCTTAACACAGAAGGGCCAGAAGATGCTATGTGAGTCGCCTGTTTAAATCTTTATTTCACAGGGGAAGAAAACGCAGCCCTCTTGGAGCCACGTGGCCGCCTGGTGTGGCCCCGTAGCTGTTTCCATCACATCCTCGCCCCGCCACCCAGGCTCAGTGCCTCCTCTGCTGCTGTCCCCTGGCACCTGCACCGCAATCCAGGAGCTCCATGACGGATTTCAAAGAACAGCAACAGCTGTTTTGGCAGGGCTGCTGTTATCCGAATGCCGGCCGCAGTGTGGCCGGAGCAGGGCTGGAGGGAGCGCCCAGGGCCTCTGCTGGAGCAGCGGTCCCCGCTACGGTGGCCTGGAGCTGCTTGGCCAGCGGTTGGGGGAGGACCTCGCAGCCACATTTTAGAGATGTTTTCCTAAGCCCTGCAGATAAGCATCTTACGGGAACACATTCATGACTCCAACATGGCTGGAAATGCAGACCGTGCGTCAGTCCCCTGTATCAGGTGCACAAGCAATGAGTGGTCGGGAAACAGTGTCGCAGTATCTTATTTCTCCACCTAATCCGGGCCTGGAGTTGGAACAGGTGTGTGCATGTGCGTGCTGCATGCGGCTGCGAGCATTGCTCTGTGTGTGTGCATGTGTGCATGCATGTATGCACATGTGTGCATGTATGTGCATGCGTGTGTATGCATGCATGTATCC
Source organism: Oryctolagus cuniculus (assembly GCF_051225735.1). Classification (NCBI taxonomy): domain Eukaryota; kingdom Metazoa; phylum Chordata; class Mammalia; order Lagomorpha; family Leporidae; genus Oryctolagus; species Oryctolagus cuniculus. Next base: position 89,392,549 of record NC_142882.1, on the reverse strand, counting down.
ACGTGTGTGTGCATGTGTATGCTGCATGCAGCTGTGAGCATTGCTCTGTGCATGTGTGCATGTGCGCATGTGTGTATGCAAGTATGTGCATGTGTGTATGTATGTATGCAGGTGTGTGCATGTGTGTATGTGTGTATGCAGGTGTGTGTATGTGCACGTGCACATGTGTATGCAAGCATTGTGTGCATGCGTGTATGCAGGCGTGTGTGTATGCAAGCATGTGTGTGCATGTGTGTATGCATGTGTGTGCATGTGTGTGTGCATGTGTGTGCACATGTGTAGGGAATGAGATGCTCCCTTCCGTCCACTACATGATGTGGTGCTCTGGTGGAATTAAACCACGTCTCAGAAAGATAACCGTTCACGTGTAATCCCAGTCTTCCCGGTGGATTCTGTCTTACGAGGCATAGTCAGGGTCCTGTGGACGCTGCTCTTGGCCAGTCCTACGTGCAGGGCCCAGCTCGTCAGCACCGACCACCAGTGTGCACGGGGGAGGGAATGGAAGGGTCTGAGTCCTGCCCCAGGGAGACGCTCGCTGGACCTAGAAGCTTCCAGAAATACCTGGAACTTAGAACACCCTCCCACCCCACATAAGACAGGGAGCATGTGGAAGGCTGGTGATGTCAGGGGATTGGCTGAGCCTCGCGCCCGCCTGCCCAGGAAGCAGGTCACGGCAGAGCCGCACCTGTGGGGAGTCTCCCGCTCTGGGTCCCCTCAGGACGCGTCCCCTGCTCCGATGGACGACCCGGGGAGGGATCGCGGATCCGTAGATCCATAGCGACAACTACGTCTCTGCCCGGATTCGTAGCAGTACTGATTGCTCTCAGTACGGCAAAAGATGGTCTTCCACGTTCAAGCCAGCCGTGGTGGCGACGCGACGCTGGCCGTGGTCGGTTGCCTTCCTTCCTGCTGTGTTGGGCGGAAGGGCCTGGGGAGACACTTTGCAGAGGTCCCTAAGACCTGCCTGCAGAGGGCTCGATGTGGGAGGGGCGGCTTCCAGCGCCTTGGTGCGGAAAGGGCTCGGGTAAAAAGCCTCCTTCAGAGAACGCCAGACGCACGGACTCGGGCTCTGGTCGCAAGGGATCCTGGGCCCGGGCGAGTGCGGCCCCCGCGCTGTCAGAGAGCAGCCCCAGGCTGGAGGTGACCTCCGCTTTCTTGTGCAAGAGAAGCGCGGGGTCAGCGGGAACCCTGGCCCCCAAGCTCAGCTTCCAGAGAGAGACCTTTTGTGGATGCTGTCGTGGGACTTCATGGAAACCGTTCTCTGCCTCCAAGCCGTGTCGCCCAGGTCGTCATGAGACCCAGAGAAACTGCGCTGTCTGTGATGGGTGCAATAGGCTCCGGAACTGTCCGTAGAATGTTCTGTGGGGCCCCCGTTTCCCTCACTTCAGAGGCCTCCTCACTGCACGTTACGTGCTTATCTGAAAAGGGTTTTACGTGATGACCGTGCAGAAGTAAGGCCAGAGGAGCCCATCTTCCTGGCTGTGTTCGGGCCGGTGTGTATCGAGAATCCACGGCAGCCATGGCGGAGCACTGCAGGACGAGGACATCTGGACCCCAAGGACGCAGTCACCCGGCGATGTGGCTCAGGGCGTTAGCGCTCCAAGGGACAACCACGCATTCACTACGTCGGGAAGCGCATTGCAAGGTGCAAATCAGTTTCTATTATTTGCTAAATAAAGCATTGAAGTGATTGGCTAAAATCAAAAGTTAAAAAAATACCTATTACCCTGTTGACAGAAAAATTATGATTTGCATACCACTTTGCTGACAAACGTGTATATATTCAGAATTATCACTCTACCTTCCTTAGTCCTTAAATAAAATATTTACAGAGCTTTGTGTCTTACCATGTATGTGTGTATATATATAACTAGTAGAACATGGATTAAAGATGTTTATCTGCGGCAAGACAACATTAAAGTCATTCATGCCTCTCCAGAATGCAGTTCCCGGGAACATCCTGAAGCGCCCTCACATGTGTGTTTGCGTGCGCACCTTCCAGCCGTGTCTGTAGCAGTGCCTGGTGTGTGACACATTTCCCACTGCTTACGCCACGGAGAAGAGGAAATCCCTGCACACTGCTGGCGGCAAGGTGAATCAGCACGGCCATCAGGGAACACAGTCTTCATCGAATTTAAAGTAGAGCTATCAAAAATTCAAAATAGAGCTACCATAGATCCAGCAATCTCACTTTTGAAGCCAGTGTGTTGAAGCGATGTCTACAGCCTCACGCTCACTGCAGCCATGTGCACAGCAGCCCACACACAGCCGCACCCTCAGCGCCCGCGGACAGGAGGCGGCGTTGAGGAAACATGGCCGCCATACACACAGCCGCCCGGGTCCCGCCACTCGTGACCACGCGGCACACATCACGTTAAGTGAAGAAAGACGGTGCTTCTGACGGCTCTCGTCCAGGAGAGGCACAGGTCTGTTCTCGCAGAGGCAGAGGGCTGGCGGGGCCTGCGGTGGGGGCACGTTGGCCAACAGCCGGAGACGACAGGTGGAGAGGAGGAACGAGTCCGGGTGTTCTTCCGGACAGGGGGTGACGACAGAGCCGGCACAGGACACGGCGTCTCTCGGACGAGAGGAACGTGAATGTTCCACCAATAGCAGCGGTCGCCGCAGGACGTGACAGACGGCTACTTGCTCTGATGCGAGCATTGCGCATCTACACGTGGATGGAAGCCGCACCTTGCACCTTGTAAGTACGTGCAGTTGTTAAGTGTCCAATAACAGCAAGATGCAACGCAAAACGGCTGCCTCCTCGTGGCCGAGGCCCCGCTTCAGTGGGACGAGCCCGGGCTGCCCTCCAGGCCATGCACACGAGCACCACTGCTCAGTCCTGCCAGGGCAGCGTGAGCCCAAGGCAGGTCCCGGCTAGGCCTCGGCACAGCGTCCCGGACACTGCCTGTAGATCAGCGCTGGCCACGGCTACACCTAGGACAATGCCCCGGAGGAGGAAGGGAAGGCGTGCTCCTAGCCCTGCCCAAGCTGTCACCCAGCCCCTGCCGCACACCCAGGATTCCGCCAACGCCTCTGCATCCCTTCACCATCCGGGGCTGCCTTTGGCAGCTTTAACATTAGCCTTTCTCTGGGAGACCCAGTTTTCTGTTCTCTGCAGTTTGGGCCCAGTGGGCTTTGCAGGTCAAGACCTGGTCGGCCTGAAATCATTCATTCAGGCAGGGCTTTGGGGGCCAAGAGCTCTGGTGAGGAAGCCACTGCCCAGCCCTGGTCAGCAGAGCTCAGAGGTGCAGAGGATAGGAGAGGTCAGAGGTCAACGGCTCTGGGCTCAGGCTCGGAGGGGTAGAAAGCACAGGCGCTATCGGTGCTGGGCCGACATACGTGACGAGTTTCCTGTACTCAGTCTACTGAGGAAGGGCGCTGGCTGTCACCCCGCTGCCATCGAGTGTGGAGTCCCACGGGAGCCAGCGGCACCATCTAGATGTAAGTCAGTGACCACTGGGCTCCAGGCACAAGTTCCCTCAGCCTGCGCCCAATCCGCTGGCCCCTGGCTCACCCGCGTTTGCTGATCCAAGTGAGCCGCTTCCAGCACCCCCACCCAAGCCACCATCGTCATCTCCAGGATCAAAGGGCAGCAGGACCTGGTGGCCCCGTGCCCCTGGCCGGGAACGGACAGCCCAAGGTCAGGATGCTCTGAATCCCACACAACCCCTTCCACTGCTCACTCCTCGTAGAACTCGCAGAAGGGAGGTAATACAGACCGAGTGTTAGCATCACAGGGATCTGGGATTAGTTTCAGCTTCGCTGGAAATCGTGGCGTTCGGGACAAACGGTTCAGCCACCGGGCCTCAGTCTTGCTCCAAAGCGTTGGGAGAGTGAGCCAAGAATTGCCAGCTTTTCCCGTTGGGATCTGTGTGCAAATGTCCTGTTCCCAAAAGCACCTGCTCTGTAGGTAAACCCACCCTCCTAGGCAGGAACGTGCGGCCGATTTCTTTTTAAATGTTTTGCTACCTGAGCAACTACTGAGCTCTCCACGGATGTTTGCTGAGGGAGCGAGAGCGAGAGTCCACGCAGGAGCCGGGAGCACACGGTGGGGAAGCCGCGCTGGGCCCCGGGCAGAGTCCCGCGGCGCCGCTCGGCCACACTCGGCGTTTCTCCACGACACAGCCCGGCGGGGAACTTCGAACACGCCCCTCTTCTCGAAACAGACTGTGCAGTCCACCACGGCCCTCAGCTCCCAGGTGCGGCCTGGCACGGTTGCCCGGGGCCTGTGAGCAGTGGGGGGGGGGGGGCTGTGGCCCAGGTCAGTCTCCCAGGCTCAGCAGGAAGCTGAGGGGCACAGCCAGAGGCAGCCGTGCCCCTCCTGGGGGCACTGAGGAGCGGGAAAACCCACTTGGGGTCTGGGTCTCCTGCAGCCTCTCCTCCGACCTCCCCGAAGCCCACTTGCCCTGAAAATCACGGTAATGCACGCAGTGACACACATCCACTCACAAACACGCCTAGGTGCACAGACACACAAATGCACACACATGAACAGACGCACATATGCAGACACAAACACACACTGACACACACATCCACACATGCTCAGAGACACACACACACGCACAGAGCAACACGCATGCAATACATATGCATACATGCACATACCCAAACATGCAGATAACACATACTGCACAGTCACACAGACACACACGCATGCACACGTGAGCACATGGCTGTTTTCATGGCGACCGGAGGTGATGTTCTTGTTAACATTGCACGGTGGGTAGAAATCCAGGTAACTTCACACGAGTTGGAGAAGCTCGGGCCCACGCATTTCTTGACATCATTGAGAGACCGCGGATCAAAAGCAGACGGCGTCGCCCCCCTCCCTGTCTGGCCGCCCCCACCCCCGCACCACGTATGAGGAGTCCGGGGGGTCGGCAGCAGAGCTGGCTGCACCCTCTGCAGCACAGCTCACGTCCGCACTGCGCTCAGCTCTGCGGCAGCCTCCTCACATTTCAGAATGTGAATGGAAGGTCACATTTTTCCAAACTTGGAACCTCATTTCAAAGCAAAGCAAAGCTTCCTGGTACAGCGGATGAAAGGCACTTTGGACATTAAACAGCTCATTAAATCACACTTTGATGAATTATAGTAAGTGTAAATAAATAAGAAACATATGGATTGGATTTCCTTTGAAACATAAATGGATTCGAATGACAAGGAAAATAACTTTGTAGCACAACACACAAACAAGCAAACAAACAGCGCTCTGGCCCGCAGCCCAGGCCCCGCTATGTCCCCATTTCGTTTTCAACTTATATAAAAGCCAGTTACTGGGCCGGGGACAAACTCGGGATTTCACGTAGTCTTTGGTTGTGATTCCAAATCAGTGCAGAGGATGAGAAGTGCGCTGAGCACTCGAGTTGTTCTGAAGACGTCGCGCGGCGCCTTTCAGCGACTCTGGCTTGGGCAGGGTCTCAGGGTGAAGGCACCGCACTCCCCAGGCGAGTAGAGCCGGCCACCCCGTCAGCGCTTCGTGGATAAAACTTTCCTGTCGTAGGTAGGTTGCATTGCCACTGTTTTTCTGAAAGACTGTCTATATACACACACATATACATATGTTTAATTTTTATATATTTCTTTCAGTTTTTTTTTCTCTTTTTTTTTTATTTGACAGGTGGAGTTAGACAGTGAGAGAGAGAGACAGAGAGAAAGGTCTTCCTTCTGTTGGTTCACCCCCCAAATGGCCGCCACGGCCAGCGCTGCGCTGATCCAAAGCCAGGAGCCAGGTGCTTCCTCCTGGTCTCCCATGGGGTGCAGGGCCCAAGGCCTTGGGCCATCCTCCACTGACCTCCCGGGCCACATCAGAGAGGTGGACTAGAAGAGGAGCAACCGGGACAGAACCCGGTGCCCATATGGGATGCCGGAGCTGCAGGCGGAGGATTAACCTAGTGTGCCATGGCGTCAGACCCAGTTTTTTTTTTCTTAAAAGTGTTGGGGCAGGTGCTTGGCACAGCGGTTAAGAGGCTGCTCGGGACACCTGCCGCCCACATCAGAGCGCCCGGGGCCTGGTCCTCACCCACCTCCTACCCAGCGGCCTGTGAACGGGCACCTGGGAGGCAGCGGTGAGGCCTCAAGCCCGTGGGTCCCTGCCGCTCGCGTGGGAGGTCCAGGTGGAGTTCCTGGCTGCAGACTGTCCCAGCCCTGACTGTGCAGGTATTCTGGGAACAAATCAGCCAATCGAAGATCTCTCTCCTCTCTCTCTCTCTCTCTCTCTCTCTATCCCCCCCCCCTTCTAGTCCTGTTGCTCTGCCTTTCAAATAAATAAGTAAAACTTTTAAAACATTTTTTTAAAAGATAAGAGTTACAAGTGCTTTCCGACCAAAGTCTTCCTGTGGCACTAGGAAGTCTCCGGCCACCTCCCTGTTTCCCAGTGAGGGACGGCGCAGCCCCAGGAGGAGGCCGGACCGCGGCTGACTGAGCCGCGGAATCTGCACAGGGCCCTGGGCCCGGCCCGCAGCCGCTTCTGTGGCACGGGCAGGTTTGCTTCCAGCCAGTTCCGTCACGCGGAATCCATTCCACATGTCACGTGCGGAGTACTGGACATGAGGAAAGGGGTGGCCGGAAGCCTGGGCTTCCCAGGAAGCCATGACTGTTCCTGAGAACGGCAGCGGGCGGACACAGCCGTGAGCCTGCCTGTTGTCGCAGGCGCCCGCTGCCCAGCCAGCCACCACGCTGATGTCTCCTCCGGTTTGCTAACTCTCAAGGCTCATGGTGTTGTCTCCACGTTGCAGGTGCAGAACCGGGTTCTTCCAGAACTCCCTGCAGCCCAAGGCTGGGTCTGGACCGCCACGGTGTGCAGCGGCTGCAGCAGTCCAGGCCCATGGATCATTACCATTTCCCCCAGAGGGAACGGCCCGCAGCGGCCTCCGTGCCAGCACACGAGCGGGGGTTGCAGCGTTCAGAGGGGAGGGAGCCCAGGGAACGGCAGAGGAGGAGGAACTTTTCCGGGGGTTCGGGTTCTCGGCATCATTGCTGCTACTTTCAAAACAAAGCGAAGGGACCGGTGCTGCAGCATGGCTGGCTAAACCGCCACTTGGGATGCCGGGATCCGTATTGGAGCACCATTTCCAGTCCCAGCTGCTCCGCTTCTCACCCAGCCTCCTGCTAATGAGCCTGGGAGAGTGGCAGAAGATGGCCCACGGGCCTGATCCTGCCTCCTGGCTTCAGTCTGGCCCAGCCCCAGCTGTGTGCTTATTTGGGGGAGTGAATCACAGATGGAAGACTCTCGCTCGCTCTCTCTCCTCTCCTCTCTCTCGCTCTTTCTCTCTCTGTCACTTTGCCTTTCAAATAAATTAAAAACAAAACTAACCCCTGGCCCTTACTGCCGTCCCACCGTCGTGTGGCTGTGGTGGGCTCCTGCACGACACTGAGCGACCCCCATCCGTGTTGTGCAGGAGCAGCATGGGGCGGGATGGGCGAACCACGCAGGCCTGTCAAGCTACCCCAGGTGGGAGCCCGGCTTAGCTGAGACTGCTTGTTCTTGGAAAGAGCTTTATTCGAGGGCCTGGCTCCCTCCCGAGAGGCTTCGTGCTGGCTCCAGGAAGGCCCTGAGCTCACAGGAGGTCATGCAGGGGGCCCGGCGTGGGTGCACTGGCCGCTCACTCGTCCTCCTCTGGCCTCAGCCACAGCACCAGCGGAGTGCGGCCAGACGTTCCTATGTGTGATTCATAACCGGGCAGCTCAAACATTTCGGAGCTGTTTTGGAAAGCCGGAGTGGTTTTCCCATGAAAAGAAGAAAATAAAAGCTTTTCCATTTGAAAGGAAAGGTCACGTTGACAATTTAAGAGCGAGCCTACTCGCAAAGACTATCTCCATCCGTGCTGGAACCAAGTCCTCGCCCCTCACCTCCACGCGCGGGGTAGAAACCCCTTGTGTCGCGGTCCCTGCTCACGGCCGCACCTGGCTCTCGGCTCCCCACAGCGGCTTTGAGATGTGGCTCCGCTGCAGACCCACTCGGTGTCCTGAGCACAGTGGGCTCCAGCAGAGGCCACTGAAACGGCCAAGCCTGGCCGACACCGGGAAGGCGGCACGAGGCCCCTCGCGGTCACTCTGAAACTCTCTCCTCAAATTTAAAGAGCTTGAGATACGTGCATGTGTAGACATATTCCATGTTTCTATTACATGCATCCTATGTGAATCTATTATGTATGTGTATATTATAGTCATATATGTATGCGAACACATACTTGTATTATATGTCAAGAATATAAAGAATATGTACATTCATAATTATGTATGCAGTTTATATTGTACTTATCCATACATAGAGAGAGAATAGATCCAAATTATGCTTGCCATTGCAAGTACTGGGGAAGGAGATTTCAGAATTTTTACTCCCTGGGCAGCCAGAGGGCAGGGCCACAGCCTCACAGCAAGGGGCCGCGCGGCAGGCCCTCGGGCTCCTGGACTCACGACCCAGCAGGCCCAGCTTGACCGAGGATCTCGGGGGTCTCAATCTTCCACAAAGCCACGCCGAGGCGCTAGCAAGAGCAGGGAGCCCGAGAGCATCGAGAGCCACGTCCAGGGGCTGTGGCCGAGCCCAGTACTGAGCCTTGCACCCCATGGAGATGCTGCCAACACGGCGAGCAGCCCATGGTAGATGAGGGACCAGGGCTGTGGACCACACGTGCAGGCCCACGCGTTCCGTTCACCCACTCGGCTCCCTGTCTGGGGAGCTCAATAGAGACGCAGCGAGGAGAACGCCTCCCTAAGAGGGACCCAGGAAGCCACGGAAAACACCGGGAAGAAACCACCTCTCTGAGAAGCAGGGTGGACCTGGTGTCGCGTGAGCCTCGGAGGACCCGCTCTGACTTATGTGGAGACCCTCGGCTTCCTGCACACTTAGGCGCTGCATTCGGGAGCCGCCCCCAGGCCTCCTGGCCGCCAGCCTTGAACGTGGAGTCACCAGGTCTCGGCTGGCAATCGGCTCCTTTGCCGCCGGCAGCCCCATCGTCCTGCGTTTCAGTCCCCTCGGGGGTCTGGTGACCTCGCCTCCAGGCTCCTGGCTGAGCCTTGTGAAGGTGACATGGAACGAGGGGCTATGTGTGTGCGCGCTGCAAAGCTTGGCTCCGTGTCGGGACAGAGCTGCAGGAACACGGTTATCAGTAGCCTGCTGGTTGTGTCTTCTTTGAAATGAGGATAAAGAGGACGAGGGAAAGTTGCCTACGAGGCAGGAGCTGCACAAGGCTTCAGAACAGATGTTTCTAAGATTACATGTGGAATGCGCCCTCCAGCTGCCTGATAAAACAGAAAAAAACACAGGCAAAATGCCTCCAGGGCCTCCTTAAAGAGAACTTGTGCCAACCGGTTGGGAGAGACGGCCCCGTCCCCTGCCTAAAGCCCTGAGCCCTGCGTGTGTTATTTCTTAAAAATTAGAAATATGGAAACTATTAATTCACAAACGTTGACAGAAAGTCCACTGGTGTTTTTTTGTGCTAACGATTCAGAGAATACGACCCAGTTACGATTTCCAGGAACACTCGGCCCCTTGAGGGACGGCCGCTGCAGACAGAGAAGCCCTGGTGGGCGCAGGAGCTGCGGGCGGCTGTGAACAGGGCGTTCCCGGCTGCCGGCGCAGCCCAGGGCCGGTGTTTGCGCGGGGGGGGGGGGGGGGGGCATTGCCAGCGAGGCGGCCGGTGTGGGCGCACCGTGCGGGGAGCGGGCTGGAGAGGGGCCAGGAACGGTGTGGCAAAGGTGGCCCAGGTTCTCACCATGGGCTCCCAAGGGGTTCATTTCCAGGACAGCAGCTGTCAACCTGAGGCCTTGGTGAGGGCCGGGGCCCAAGGCCAGCCCCACGCTCCGGAGTGGCGCGGACCCCAGGCCTGCACACCCCTTGCTGCTGTGGGTAACAGCAGTGCCCCTACCCCATGGCCACTGCCCCTGCTCCTGCGGCTGCGGACACTGCCCACGGAAACTGGTTACATTGGTTACGTTTGTGAGCGGGAAGACCACGCCTTCACCATGCCCCTGTGTGACCTCACGCCCTACCTGGCCACACCTGAGTGCCCACCAGACAATCAGGTTAATTAACCACTGCCCTTTGAGAGTGGATTAAAGGCCTGGGACACGGTGTGTCCGCCCTCTTTTCCTGTGTTTCCCTCGCCCTGGCCTCTTGCCAGGAGGGGGCTGGCTGCAGCCCCTGTGCCCCAGGGCGCATGGCCTTCGGGTCAGCCCGCCCTATGCTTCCTGGCCTAGATGCTCCTCCACGTGCCTGGTTCCTGGTACTTGGTATGAGCCCAGATCTACCTCTCTCTTACAGATAAAGCCCTCATCTCCTGTGCATCTTTCACACTAAATAAAAACTTCAAATGTACCGTGCTGCCTCGTTCATTTATGCCGGTATTCAGAATTCTTCTCTAAATATTAGGCAAGAATCCACTTGGGCTTATTAATATCTTCTCTCTGTCTCTTCCCCCCCCACCGCCTCCCCTCCTCAGCCTCTCCCGCTGAGCCCCAAGAGTATCCCTGACCTGGCCGCCGTCGTATCGGCCATCCCGCACGTGGTGCTTTCTCAGCAGCATCTGTGGGGCCAGTTCCTATCCCCGGGAGAGGACCACGGGCCCGGGACCCCCTCTGTCCTCGTGGAGATGCAGCCAGGACCCCCAGGCAGAGCCGGGGCTCAGTGGACTCCCTGCTTGGGCTTTCGTGCTCCTGGGTCCCGGTTGTGCTCGGCTGCCTTTCGGTCTCCACGGAAGCCCCTCCTGCAGGAGCCCAGAGCTCCGCGGGCTGACTGGAGGGGGTCGGGGCCCCTCCCCTCTGCGGGGCCGGCTCAGTCAGCTGCAGAAGGGGACACGGACATGCGGGCCTGGGGTTTCCTGTGGCAGCCGCAGTGCCGGTGGACTGCACGCCCTGTGCACCGTGCCGCACTCAGGCCTCTGACGTGTGACGGCAGTGACATGGCCTCACCGACAAGCGAGGAGGAGGTCCTGGTGCCAGCAGCGCCCGGGACCCAGCCACACCCCAGGCCACTCATGCCCCTGCTGCCGGCTTTGAGGTGTCCGTCGCCAAATCCTGCTCATGGACCTCTACAGACCGCGCTCTTTCAACAGCTGATGAAAAGCAGAGAAGTCTCCCCACCTCTCTTGCAGGGAGTTGGCTGGGAGCAGGCTTTCCAGAGAAGACAGTGGTGAGGGGGCTGGCGTGTGGCATAGCGGATAAATCTGCCTCCTGCAGTGCCGGCATCCCGCACGGGTGCAGGTTCGAGTCCCGGCTGCTCCACTTCCAATCTGGCTCCCTGCTAATGAGCCTGGGAAAGCAGCGGAAGATGGCCAAGTTTTCAGATGAAGCTCCTTGTTCCGGTTTTTGTGCAGCCACCTGGGGAGTGACCCAGCCAATGGAAGATCTCAATTTCTCTCTCTCTCTGTAACTCTGCCTTTCAAATAAGTAAATAAATACATCTTAATTTTTTTTTTTTAAAAAAGGAAACTTTAGGGCTGGCGCCGTGGCTCAATAGGCTAATCCTCCGCCTGCGGCACTGATACCCTGGGTTCTAGTCCCGGTCGGGGCACCGGATTCTGTCCCGGTTGCTTCTCTTCCAGGCCAGCTTTCTGCTGTGGCCCGGGAGTGCAGTGGAGGATGGCCCAAGTGCTTGGGCCCTGCACCCCATGGGAGACCAGGAGAAGCACCTGGCTCCTGCCTTTGGATCAGCACGGTGTGCTGGCCGCGGCAGCCATTGGCGGGTGAACCAACGGCAAAGGAAGACCTTTCTCTCTGTCTCTCTCTCTCTCACTGTCCACTCTGCCTGCAAAAAAAGAAAAAGAAAAAGAAAAAGAAAGAGAGAGAGAGAGAGAGAGAGAGAAAGAAAGAAAGAAAGAAAGAAAGAAAGAAAGAAAGAAAGAAAGAAAGAAAGAAAGAAAGAAACTTTAGGGCACCCACATCCCACATAAGAGGGCCCGGGGTTTGATTCCTGGCTCCGGCCCCTGACCCCAGCTTCCTGCTAATAAGCTGTAATTTTTTTAATACAAAGGTGCTTGTCCATGGCCACCTTTCTTTGTACCTGCTGGCTGGCACTGCTTTTCCCCACAGCCCGCATCACTAGACCACTCCCCGGGGGCAGGACTTAGCACTGTCACCTCCGGCAGCTTACGTCTACACCGGGAGCTGCCAGGACACAGGGCAATTGGGGCTAGGACAAGCCTCGCTCCACCACTGGGGGTGGGGAGGACATGGAGCCCCCCCCCTCGGAAGAGCCCAGGTTGCAGCTGGCGTGGCCCCTTCCTGGACAGCCCCTAATGGTCCACATGAGCTTGCCTCCCACGGGAGCTGGTGCCCACTCCTCCCTCTTGCGTGGCCACTACCCTTCCACAGCCCCGCTGCCGGCACCTGCCCTACACATTGGCCCCATAGACGTGGCCCCGTCTAAGTTGACTTCTTGTTTTTAACAATGAAGCAATGAATTGATTACACGATGTAATGATTATCACCGTAGAAAAGCCGAGGGTTCTTGTTTGCACACAAGAAAGAATGCAGGCGGGAGACAGCGAGCAGAGTGATAAGGCTTTACTGGGGCCGGGGCATCCGCCAGAGTGGAAGGGACAGAGAGAGCGCTGGTCACTGGGACTGGGGCCAGCGAGGTCGTGGGGTTGAATGGGGAGAACACACCTGGGCAGGCCAGGTGGGCAGCTCAGCCAAGAGCAGAGGGCTGCGTCTCTGTTTAACACCCCCACCCCCACCCCCGGTCTGTAAGGGAGTCTCCTCCCCCTTCTCCTGTAGGACAAAGGGCCCGTGGAGAGTAAGTCAGCACATTCCTCCCCAGGCCTGGGGGCCCTGGCGCCCTAGGGTGCTGTGAGGGTTTTACTGCCCCGTGTTAGCAGGTAACCCACAGGTCCCGAGGAGAGAGCAGGCTCCTGGGGGCTTTCCTGGGGGGGCTGGGACCAGCTGGGAGGGCATCAGGGCCTGGGCAGGACTTTGGATGCAAACGCTGGGCTTCTGTGGACGTGCCGGGGTCTCCAGGCCCTCGCACACACAGGCTCACTTCTAGCTTCCTGTCTAACAGCAGGATTCCACCTGGTGACATGAAGGTGACCTCACTTCAGGCTCAGAAAGAACGTTAGCCTCAGCCACATTCCAGAAACACGACTGCCCTGTGGACACTTCGTGGCTGGACCAGGGCAGCAGAGCTCCCGCATGGGGCCACAGTGAGGCAGAAGTGGCGGTCAGTTCTTGCGGCCCTCGGAGGCCATGGGCGAGGCTATGGAGCTGAGTCCAGCGTCAAGCGAGAAATAGTCCCTGTTTCGGGTGTGGTTTGCATTTTGAAAAGACTGAGAACAAAGAGCAGCGCCAGGAGCGCTCAGCAAGTCAGGTCACGGAGCTGCACTACAGGGAAGACCCAGTTCTGAAAGCAAAACCAAATTAACAGCTTCTGCAGAATGCTGGGAGCTAGGCGCACCCCCAGGCCGAGCCACGCTCGCCCGAGTGAAGTCCAGACGGCACAGACGGCACGGACGGCACGGCAGGCTGGCCCCTGCCCCGGCTAGGGGGTCGCAGGGTGCTGAGTCAGCTCCGCCATGCATGGCACGCAGTCCACGCACAGTGTGATAAGAGCAGGCTTGACCTCAAAACCACACTTTGTAACTCCCAAAAGCTCTTAGGGAAAATGGATTAAAAGACAAGTTTATCTTGGGTACAAGAAAATCTCTGTAATCCATGCATCACTTTTTCCGTAACACGCATTTTCCACGAGTTTTCTGACGTCCTCTTGTACGGTCAGCAGGAAGTTGCTGTGGACTTTGAAGGAAGCAGGAGAGAAAAGGGAGACGCCCAGGCGGGGACGACCATGCTTGGCTCTAGAGAACCAGCCAGTGGCTGTGCCTGCCTCTCGGGCACAACCGTGGCACCCCCAGCCCAGGCCTCTGCCGTCTGTGAAGCCCAGGGTCCGGTTCCCACATCAGAGAGCGCGGGCCGGGGGAGCCCCAGCAGATTCTTTTCCCTTCTTTGCCATCCCAGCACCCCCAGTACAGGTGTCACAGCACAGCCCGACTTGGCCCGGGGTCGGCCGACTGAGCAAAGTGAGTGTCGGGGCTGGCGTCACAGCTGAGGCCGTCGGCCCCCCCAGGCCCACTCAGCGAGGCGCAGGTGGGGCTCGGGCCTGCAAGCGTCATTCACAAGCAAAAAGCCCCGCACTTCATTTTGCACCAGGCCCCCACATTCTTGTTTTTTTCCAAATATTTTATTGATTTATATATATATATATATAGAGAGAGAGAGAGAGAGAGAGAGAGATGTTCCGGCCATCCACTGGTTCACTCCCCAGATGGCCAAAGCCAGGAGCCTCACCTGGGTCTCCCACACAGGTGCAGGGGCCCACGCACTTGGGCCATCTTCTACTGCTTTTCCCAGCCCATTAGCAGGGAGCTGGGTCAGAGGTGGAGCAGCCAGGACTCAAACCAGTGCCCGTATGGGATGCTGGCATTGCAGGCGGGGGCTTACCCACTGAACCACAGCACCACCCCCAGGGACCACATTCTGTTGCTGCCACTCAGGGCCCACCGTGGCCTGCGGGCTCGTGTCCACCTCACCACACCTGCGAGGGCCGTGGTAGACACCTGTTTCATAGGACCAGAGCCCAGGTGCGACATGGGACTGAGGTCACCAGGACGTACTTTCAGCTCTGCACGCTCTGACAGCCTCAGGCTGGCCGCTTAGCCCTGCTGCCGCTCCCCCTGCCCGACGTAGCTCGCCGGCTCTCCGTGCAAGACACCCCTGCCCTGTCTGAGCGCCGAAGCCCTTCCTGCCCTCCAGGTCTCGATGGGAACGCACTCTCCCCTAATCCGCCGTTGGCCTTTTTCTGGGTCCCGGGCGGAGCTGAGGTCGTTGGACCTGACTCTGGAGAAAGGCATGAGCAGGAGGAAGGGTGGCACCCCGGGCAGCACGAGGAAGCCAGCCCGATTCGGGGGTGTTGGTCTCTGCAGCCTGCGGCTGGGCGCTGGGCGGAGAGGCACGGGGCAGCCCACAGCCTCAGCCGTCAGCAGGTGCGCCAGGTGGGACCCCTGCTGGGACACGAGAGCGATGCCTCACCCATGAACACCGACACTGGGGGGCTGGGGAGGGCTGCAAGGCCGGACCGAGTTCCAGGGGCGGCGGGAGAGACCTTGGGACACCTGCTCCGGCTGCCTGCTATTAGCACCCCGCGGGAGCCGCTGGAGGCACAGCCGCATTCACATGGTGGCTGTGGTTCCCGCGTGCAGTCCTGTGTTCCAGGCACCGTGTTTCTCATGACGTCCATGTCTGCTTGGCCCGGCCTGGGGGGAACAATCTGGAAGAATACGGAGACCCTTGCCTCTCCCCCCGGAGTATAGCAGCGCTGGTGTGCACACCACGCCTGGTGCCAGCACCTCGTCGGCTGGCCCAGGGTCCTGTCGTCTCCTGAGTGTCAGGAATTGCTGCCTGTGAGTCTGCGACCG
This sequence comes from Oryctolagus cuniculus, assembly GCF_051225735.1. Taxonomy (NCBI): domain Eukaryota; kingdom Metazoa; phylum Chordata; class Mammalia; order Lagomorpha; family Leporidae; genus Oryctolagus; species Oryctolagus cuniculus. Next base: position 89,377,136 of record NC_142882.1, on the reverse strand, counting down.
ATGACAAGCGCGGCGCAGGACGCCTGCCAACGCCATACGTCTCCCCTTGCCAGGCAAGCGGGGGCGCGTCAGGTTCTCCGCAGGCCTGATTTATGGGTGTGATAGACAGAGAACTGAGACCGCCGGTGAGATTCACGCTCTGCAGCGCAGGGGTCTGAGCCGTGAGCGTGGAGGCCTGTCGCTCCCCCTCTTCGTGGAGGAGCGACACTGAACCCTGCCTAGGCTTCCTATCCGAGTCACGGCACCATTATGTCACTCCCCGTCTTCGTGGAGGAACGACACAGGACCCTGCGCTGTTCTTTCGTCTGCTCGGCCCTTCCCAGGTTTGCTGCTGGTTCTTCCCGGGTTGGCTACCGTCCCTTCCACCTCCGTGGAAGGGCGGTTCCCCCTGCCACTTTCCCCACTTCCGCGGGGGAGCGGCACACCGCCGGCCGGCTCTCTCGGGGGCTGCACAGGTGTTCCTTCAGATAGATGTTCCTGGTGCATGTTGTCTCTCTCCTCCTTTATAGTCCTCTTCCACCAATCCCAACTCTGCTACCCACACGCCGAGTACACTGCTCTCCTCCAATCAGGAGCAGCTCCTGCAGCTTGTCAAGTTGGTGAAAGGCAGCTGGGTAGAAGCTGTTTGCTCCTCTCCCAGCGCCATATTGTGGGAGAACAGATGCATAGAATAAGTCTTAATTCCAGTAACTTAGTCTAGTCCGAGTTGCTCCCAGTTGCTCCCCACAGAGGCCCATGTCTGACGCTCACTGCCTGCGTGGTAGGAGGCAGGCCCCTCGTTCTCCTTCAGCTACAAGTCGGGCGCCTGAAACTCCACTCACACCGAGCCGGTGCACCTCCGCCATCTCCCAGGCAGCGAGTTCGCGCAGGCGCAGCCTCTGCACTTGGGGTTTGAACTTCCGCACGCCGGGGAATGCGCTCACCTGTTTCCCTTGGCCCGAAATACCTGTCTCCCATGCGTCACCTCCGCAGAGTCCCCGGGCCTCGTGCCCTGCCACACCGCCCCCACCAGCTCCAGGCTTCACACGCACGCTGCAAGGAGAGACGGTGCTGTGACACAGTGCAGAGGCCTTTTCAAAGGGCGTTACTTAAATTCTATCAATAAAACAGATTGAAGTAGGTCTCAAGAGGGTAAAGAAAATGCACCTTTGTCTGGTAAACAGGTGTAGTCGGTGAGCTCGTAACTCATCTGAGACAGCACACGGGAGAGGAGAGAATTCGAAGCCCACCCTAAAGACACCAGGTCCTGCAGGCGCCACCTGCCGTCTCCTTTGTCCTTTGCCTGGGGCACCAGGCTACACGCGGCCTGCCCTGGTCAGGCCATGGAGGGCTGACGTAATCCATGTTATACCGAGAAGCAGCTGCACTGGCAGTGATAATGGGGTACCTGCACCCCATGGTCGTGACCCTGCCCAGCACCCCTGGCTCACTCAGCACTGGGAAAGGTGGGGCACGGCCGCAGGTACTCCAGGGAACTGCCCCACCTTACTGTACCCAGCTGACCGCATGGACCCGCACCCTTCCCAGCCACACCCTCCACAAGGCCACAAAGCCTCCCAGCACAGCCCTTCCTCTTCCTACTCAGGATATGGGGCCCCTACTGAGGGGTTCAGGTGCAGAAGTCACCTGAGACCAGAAAGGAAGTGTGCGTTCATCTCTGCTCTCTTGCTTTCTTTTTATTTTTTTTGACAGGCAGAGTGGACAGTGAGAGAGAGAGACAGAGAGAAAGGTCTTCCTTTGCCGTTGGTTCACCCTCCAATGGCCGCCACGGCCGGTGCATCGCGCTGATCCGAAGCCAGGAGCCAGATGTTTCTCCTGGTCTCCCATGCGGGTGCAAGGCCCAAGGACTTGGGCCGTCCTCCACTGCACTCCCGGGCCACAGCAGAGAGCTAGCCTGGAAGAGGGGCAACTGGGACAGAATATGGTGCCCCGACCAGGACTAGAACCCGGTGTTCCAGCGCCGCAAGGCGGAGGATTAGCCTATTGAGCCGCGGCGCCGGCCATGCTCTCTTGCTTTCAACAGGTGACCAGTATCTCTGCTTCATGTCTGCCTATCTCTGCCTGTTCATCCCTCTACTCTATCCACCCATCCATTATCCATCATCTACCCTCCATCATCTTTATCTAGCTATCGCTTGTCTAGATGCAATCTTGTCTCTCTATTCTTATCTGTCATCTATCATTCTGTATCTATGACCTATCATCCACCTACATCTACCCTCTGCCCATCCGTCCATCAGTCATCTGTCTTCTGTCTTCTCTCTCCATGTAGGTAGGTAGGGGTGTAGCCAGAATCTACATATTACATCTTCATCATCCATCTGTGTTTCCTATCCTCTCGCCTTGACGTATCACCCATGTCAATGAACGTATCCTTCTATTTTTCTATTTGCCACCTGTTTGTCCGTGATCAGCATTCCTCTATCCACTATCTGTCCATCTATCATCTACCCACCTTGCTATCATGCACCCACTCACAGGAGCTCCCAGAAACCTGTAGGCAGTGGGGCCTCAGCTGTGGGGTTCCCACAAGACCCCGCCCCCATGCTACAGGCTCCTCCCAGCTCCGTGCTTGGCCGTGGGGATGTACCCAGGAGGGCATTGGCTTCTCTTTGCAAATCTTAAAATTCCGCCAACAGCGACACCCCCGCTCTCCGACAGCCCCCGCTGAGTGAGGCGTCTCGAGACGGGCAGCTTGGGGCGAGGCCCGCGGTGTGGCGGCAGCGGCGTCTCTGTGTGGGACTCAGACCCCACACCGCCGCGGTCACAGCGCTGGGCTTCATCTCCCTGTGCCTCCGTTCCCCCTTGTGCTGAAGGGGTGCCAAGAACAGTGTCATCACCACACACAATGGAGCAGGGCGTGGCCTGCAATGGGAGCTGCACCAGTGCTGACCGGGCATTGCCAGTACAGATGCCCAGCGAGCCACGGGGTCTCGGGGGACACACCCCATGGTCCGGCCTCCGTGCCCGAGGAGCTGCCGCAGGACTGACTTCCGCCAACGGCTCTCTCCACCGCCCCGAAGTCCACAAATGCTGGTGTTCCGCCTCAAGTCCAGAACACGGCTCTGGCCTCTGGTCTGATGCATCCAGTTTCTCCCCAGTTCCCATGGACACAGATGAAAACAAAGCGCTGGTCACGGGTACCTTCCCCTCTCTGTCTCCCCAAATGCCCCGTGTTGACCCAAGGAGGACCAGCCCTCGCTGTCCCAGAATGGCACCCCCTCAGTCCCATCCCGCAAGCCAAGGGTCTCAGTGAGCCGTGGGACACCTGCCCTCACTGCCCACCCACAGTCTCCCCAGCCCTGGGCCTAAGTGACCTCTTAACTCACTTCTCTCTTCCCTCTACTGTGCCAGTCCCCAGAGGCGACACCTCCACCGTCCAGGCCAGCAGGGAGAGAGGTGGAGGGTGCAACCTCAGCGCACACTCGCCACACCCGGGCCCCACGTCGGGAGAGCGATGGGAGGAGCCTGCACCTTGAAGCTCAGCTCGTCTGGGAGGAAACCCACAGAGGCAACAGGAGGTCGCTCTGAACAATGGCACGGCCCACGCTGGGGACAGAGCAGGGCTCCCGGTGCCGAGGCTGGGAGCATGGGGAAGCCCCCGTGCTCGGCTCCGGCACATCGAGTTTCTTCAGGAAATAGTTCAGTTACAGCAAGCCGGCATCAGCGAGATTTAGCACGTAATCCATAAACACTGGGAGCCTTTGGGGTGCACGGTTTTTTAACTCGTCCCGCGGTGTGGCCAGTGAAACCTGGTAAAGCTGTAACAGAAACCAGCTGTCCCCGGGTTCCCGGCTCGCCCCCGTCCGCGGACACAGCTGCTGGCACCCGGTCACCCCGGGCCTGCAGCAAAGAGGCTGGAGAGGGAAAGTCGAGGCGGGGTGGGGAGCTGCCTCCCCCGCTCAGGCTCAGTTCAGCCTGAGTTTAAAGAGAACACTCGGGACATGCAGTGTCTTATCGAGCAAGTGATCTCCTCTTCCCAGCGACGAGCTCATTTTACGATCCCGCTCTTGACTCGCAGACTTCCCACGAGAACTTAATAAAGAGCCCATAAATAACTGTGGTCTTTGCTTCTAGCATAATCCAAGGTTGTGTGAGCTGGCAGGTACATCAATAATTAATTTCCATAAGCCTGAGAGAAGAAAACAGGCAGCCACTCAGCTTGGTCGTGCACAGACAGACCTCGCCGACCGCCTCAGGAGGTGCACAGCCTGTCAACCGGCTGCCGCATTTGCTGTGTGCGGAGGAGCAGTGGGGTGCGCAGACGCAGCCACGCGGGAGCTACAGCAGGACGGCACTCACAGACACAGGCGCCATCCCGGTCAGCCCTCACCCAGAGCCCGTGGCGCTCTCCGAGCTCCACTTTGCGTGCGCGTCACGCGGCACAGAATTCCCCGAGGGAGGATGGGGTTGCTCCCACCCTCCTGCAGGTCCCTGAGGTGGCAGCCAGAGCCTCCAGGGCCAGAATGCACTCCTTGCCCCAGTCACCCACCTGGTGTGCAGGTGGCGCTGCGGATACGGAGGCGCAGCCTGGGGAGCGCGGACGGCAGACCCCACGGTCCTGTCCTGGGGAGCGCGGACGGCAGACCCCACGGTCCTGTCCTGGGGAGCGCGGACGGCAGACCCCACGGTCCTGTCCTGGGGAGCGCGGACGGCAGACCCCACGGTCCTGTCCTGGGGAGCGCGGACGGCAGACCCCACGGTCCTGTCGTGGGGAGCGTGGACGGCAGACCCCACGGTCCTGTCCTGGGGAGCGTGGACGGCAGACCCCACGGTCCTGTCCGCGCCCGCCTGCAGCTTCAACACGAGAACGCGCAATGACTTCAAAACGGAAAGTTGGAAAGAATAAACGTGGATGCGGGCCTGACCCCACGTGGTTGGGGCCTGGGCCTTCATGGGTGTCACTGAATTCTATTTGTTTAACTGGTTCTTTTTTAAAAAATTTATTTTTCATTTTTTAAAAATTTATTTATTTACTTGAAAGTCAGAGTTACAGAGAGAGAGAAGAGGCAGAGAGAGAGAGAGAGAGAGAGAGGGAGAGGTCCTCCATCCACTGGTTCACTCCCCAGATGGCTGCAACAGCCAGACCTGCACCAATCTGAAGCCAGGAGCCAGGAGCTTCTTCCAGGTCCCAGACACAGGTGCAGGGTCCCAAGGACTTGGGCCATCCCTTCCACTGCTTTCCCAGGCCACAGCAGAGAGCTGGATCGGAAGTAGAGCAGCTGGGACTTGAACCAGCACCCATATGGGATGCCAGCACTGCAGGCAACGCTTCATCCACTATGCCACAGTGCCAGCCCCAATTGGTTCGTTTTTTAAAGACACTTATTTATTTGAAACTCGGAGTGACAGGGTGGGGGGAGACACACACACACACACTCACTCACTCGCAGACCTTCAGTACACTGGTTCACTCCCCAGCTGGATGCAACAACCAAGTCTGGGCCAGGCCAAAGCCAGGAGCCAGGAGCCAGGAGCTCCATCCAGGTCTCCCACGTGGGTGCCGGGGGCCCAAGCACCTGGGCCATCTTCTGCTGCTGTTCCCAAGCCCATTAGCAGGGAGCTGGATCAGAAGCGGAGCACCTGGACTGGAGCCAGCACCCACACGGGATGCCGGCCTTGCAGGAGGCAGATTTACGTGCTATGCCACAGCGCCGGCCCCCAGTTAATCGTATAAAGGAGTCCGTGTCAAGCAACATAGGAGCACGATTCTGCATTTTTTTCTAACCGTTTTTTCTGGGTCTGATGTTCACGCCTACGTTTCCTTAGAGTTTGTGTGGGGTCAGGGTCATTTTTTCTCATATATTTGATAGAACTGAGCAGGGAGGCCACGTGGGACTTGCAGCGTGGTTTGTGAGAAATGGCTTAGCCAAATATTCAATTCTTTCACGGTTCTTAAAGCGCCTCTGTATGACATATCGCTTTGCTGAGATTTTCGACTTTGTTGTTTGTTTTGAGAGGCTTCATGACTGCCTGCTGAAGTGCTGTGATGCGGCTGCTGTCGGCTCCTCGTTGGAAACTCCGACATCTGAGCCTCTTCGCGTTGTGATCTTCCTGTTCTTCCCAGTCAGCAGCTTCCAGTTGTACCTGGAAATGGGGCTGCTTCCCATCTGCCCATGCTGAAACGCCGGACCCGGCTCAACCGTCCTCTTTTAGTGATGCGGCATGAGGGCTAGGCATGCGAGTGTGTGAGTGTGAGTGTGCGAGTGTGCACGAGTGTGTGTGAGTGTGTGTGAGTGTGAGAGTGTACAAATGTGAGAGCGTGCAAGTGTGAGTGTGTGAAAGTGTGAAAGTGTGTGAGTGAGAGAGTGTGTATGAGATTGAGAGTGTGTGAGAGAGTGTGCAAGTGTGTGTATGAGTTTGAGAGTGTGTGTGCAAGTGTGTGTGAGTGTGTAGGCATGTGAGAGTGTGCGAGTGTGTGTGAGTGTGTGCGAGTGTGTGAGTGTGTGCGAGTGTGTGTGAGAATGTGTTTGTGAGTATATGTGAGAGTGTGCGTGTGAGTGTGTGCGCATGTGAGTGTATGTGAGTGTGTATGAGTATGAGAGTGTGTGTATGTCAATGTGTGAGTGTGTGCATGTGTGAGAGGGTGTCAGTATTGTGGTTGTGAGAGTGTGTGTGTGAGTGTGTGTATGTGTGCATGTTTGTGTTTATGTGTGAGTGGTGCATGTGAGTGAGTGCACATGTGAGAGTGTGGGTGTGTGTGAGTGTGTGGTTATGAGAGTGAGCACGTGTGTGACTGTGTGTGAGTGTGTGTGTGAAAGTGTGTTTTTCTGTGTATTTGAGTTTTTGAATGTGTGTCCATGTGAGAGTATGTGTTTATGAGTGTGTGTGAGTGTGAGCTTGTGTGTGTGAGTGTGTATGTGTGCATGTGAGAGTGTGTGGTTGTGAGTGTGCATGCACGTGAGCATGTGTGTGAATGTGTGTGTTGAGTGTGAGTGTGTGAATGTGTGAGTACATGAGTGTGTGTGAGTGAATGTGTGTGTGAGTGTTGAGTGTGTGAACAAGTGAATACGTACATGTGTGTGAGCATGAGCTTGTGTGTGAGTGTGTGTGTTAGTACAAGAGTGTGTGTATGTCAATGTGTGAGTGTGCATGTGTGAGTTTATATGTGCATGTGAGAGTGTGTGAGTGTGTGTGTGGTTGTGAGTGAGAGTGTGAGAGTGTGTGAGCATCAGCTTGTGTGTGTGCTTATGAGAGTGCACAAGTAAGTGTGTGTGCGAGCGAGTGTGCGTGCGTGCATGGACGTGAGAGTGTGTGAGCAAGTGTGCGTGTGCATGCATGGACGTGAGAGTGTGTGAGCAAGTGTGCATGTGCATTCATGGACGTGAGAGTGTGTGAGCGAGTGTGCCTGTGTGTGTGTGCATGGACGTGTGAGAGTGTGAGCAAGTGTGCGTGTGCGTGTGTGCGGTTTCCCCTGGGGTCCTGCCTTCATCCCCCAGCCGAGCACAGCCCTGTGCCTTGAGAGTATGTGAGCGAGTGTGCGTGTGCGTGCATGGACGTGTGAGAGCGTGTGTGCGAGTGTGCATGTGTGTGTGTGCATGGACGTGTGAGAGTGTGTGAGTGTGCGTGTGCATGCATGGACATGTGAGTGTGTGAGCGAGTGTGCGTGCATGGACGTGTGAGAGCGTGTGAGTGAGTGTCTGTGTGCGTGCGTGGACGTGTGAGAGTGTGAGTGAGTGTGCGTGTGAGTGTGCGGTTTCCCTTGGGGTCCTGCCTTCATCCCCCAGCCGAGCACAGCCCTGTGCCGAGGGCGCGGCGGCCGTGCGGCCCAGTGGCGCTGGGAGGCCCGGGGAAGTGCGGCACCAGCTGGGCCTCTGCTGGAAACCCCTCCTCTGGGCCCTGCTGAGCCGGGGAAGGAGAGGAGGGGCGGCCACGGCCACGGCCACGGCGCTCCCACCACCTCTCCTGCCTCGCTCTCCGGGCCCTGCTCACAGCGCTCAGGGGAGGGGTCTCGCCCGCCCCGGCCCTGGCGGGGACATGGGGCAGGAGTGGGGGGGGGTCAGCCCCGCACAGAGATCCGGTCAGCATCGCTTCCTGGGGTCTGCGTGTCAGCTGGGGGCCTGCATTTGTCAGGCAGCTCCTGCCCTGCACGGGGCACACGCGGGCTCAGGCGAGGGCCCCTCCGCTCTGCAGACGTCACCAGCGTCCGGCCCGCCAGGAGCTGGCCACGGCGGGCTCTGTCCAGCACGCCAGGCTTGCCGGGAACCTGGTCCCTGTCGCTACCAGAGCCGGGCAGGGCCGGTACTGCTGAAGCGGGTTTGGGGGAAAGCCGATTGCTCTCGTCTCCAAAGCCGTCTGCGAACAGCAGCGGCCGGGGGCCGCCCCCCCTGCTCCAGACAGGGCCTCCTCTCGGTCTCCAGGACCCCGAGGGCCCCCGGGAAGCCGTGCAGTCGTGCAGAGCCGTCCGGGAGCCAGGCCAAGCCCGCGGGCCAGGCAGTGAGGTGAAGAGGGAGCGTCAGGCGCCCTGCGAAGACCCTCGGGGTCAGGTGCCACCCCTGCCCCCAGCAACCGGGCCGCGTTCCTCGCAGGGAAGGTGGCTGCCGGCTACAGCTGCTCTGTGCGCGGATGTGCTCCGACGGGGAGAGCGGGAGCTGCGTCTCGCTGGAATTTTGGATCCGGGTTTTTTCTCCTGGGGAGAAGAATCGGAGCTGGCTACTGAGAAGTGACATGCTCAAACACGGCCTGACTCGAGGAGTCCAGACTCGCTGAGATTCCTGTCATTATATGCCTGGGTGCCTTCTGGAGCCCAAACGAGGCTGACTCACACTTCTGTCAGCTGCTTGGGCTGAAAGGTGGGTACGGCCCTGGCCTCCCTCCGCGGCACAGCCCGGGGCAGGCCCCGCAGTGCTGAGTCAGCACAAGGTCGGGGCGCGGAGCGGCCCCTTGGCTGTGCTGTCCCGCCCTCGGCCACGCGGGAGCCATCGGAACCCGTCCTACGTGGCTTCGGCAGCTGAAGGATTTGGGGGGCAGAAAGGATCTCGGGAGATCAGTGTGTGGCCGCCGCGGGCGAGGGTCTTGGGGTGCCGAGGGCCGGCTAAGGGATCAGGCGAGCTTCCTGTGACAGAGGTAAAGAGGGACGGTGGGATGCCCGCTGCTGCCGTGCCTCCTGCTGTCCTGGGCCCCAGGCCGAGGGCGTCCTTTGTGACAGCAAACCGCGTGCACATCCTCCCCACTCAGATGTGTGCTGCCTCAGGTGAGGGGAACAGCAGCACACCTCCAGCCGGCTGGGAGTCAGGGCGCAGGCCTGGGGGAGCGGCCACAGCCGGGGCACGAGGCAGTACACCTGGAGCTGAGAGACAGCCAAGCCGCAGAGTCGTCGCTGGGATAGGAACAGAGCCTGTGGGCGATAAAGGACGGGCGTGGACGGGCGGCCCTCCGTGCCGCTTTTACAGAGGAGGATTCTGGGAAAAAGAATTAGAAGAAACGCTTGTTTTGGCGCAAATGTAGAAAGGCTAATGTGATGGCGGGGACGGAGCGTGCCGTCTTGAAGACCGCGAGGTCCAGCTGCAGAGTCGCCGAGGCCCGTCATGGCGTCTACTTTCCACTGAGGTCTGCCCATGTGAGGCGGGGCATCCAACTCACTCTCCTCCCTGATTCATCCCCAGCTGTGTGCTGCAGTGTTTCAAAAATTAGGACAGCGTTCTGTCTTGAAACACCTCCATATCCACTCCACACCTGTGTCTGGGCACCGTATTGCACCCCACACTGTGGCAGGCATGTCCCCACTGCTCACTGCCAGCTCTGAGCTGCACACAGTGACGGCGGCTGTGCCAAGAACCTCCGCCACGCTCGCACCAGCACCAGTGCCCTTTGACGTGCACGCCTCCGGATCTAGCGTGAGACTGTCTGCCTTGAGTTTTCAAGTGATTTTCTTACTTGAAGGCAGAATGACAGAGAGAGAAGAGACAGAGAGAGAGAGAGAGATCTTCCATCTGCTGGTTCACTTCCCAGGGCTGGGTTGGGCTGAAGCCAGGAGCTGGGCCCCATCCTCGTCTCCCACGTGGGTGGCATCTTCCGCTGCTTTTTCAGGCACGTTGCAGGGAACTGGATCTGAAGCAGCGCAGCTGGGACTCGAACCAGCAATGTGTGATGCCAGCATCGCAAGCAGCTGCTCACCCACGGCCCCACGCGCTGGCCCAGCCCCTCGATTTGTAAAATGATCACCTAGGGGCCAGTGCTGTGGCGTAGCAGGTAAAGCCGCCGCCCGCAGTGGCAGCATCCCAAATGGGTGCGGCCAGCTGGGGAGCAAACCAGCAGATGGAGGACCTCTCTCTCTCTCTCTCTCTCTCTCTCTCTCTCTCTCTCCCTCTCCCTCTCTCTCTCTCTCTCTCTCCTTTTCTCTGACATTCAAATAAATAAATCTTTAAAAAAAAGATAATCTAGTCCAGTCTGTAAGCCTGTTTTAATTGATATGAAATTTATGTTTCCCATTTCACATGGAAGTTATTAAACCTCACGCGGAAGTCTGGCGCCCTCTTCCATACACAGTTTGCATGTTTTCTCATGCAATGAGGTTTTAGAGATTTTTGTGTTTTTTAGACAGTTCATTCCTTTTTTAAAAAAGATTTATTTATTTATTTGAAAGGTAGAGTTACAGAGAGGCAGAGGCAGAGAGAGAGAGATCTTCCATCCGCTGGGTCACTCCCCAGATGGCTGCAAAGGGCCATGCAGATCTGAAGCCAGAAACCAGAAGCTTCTTCCGGGTCTCCCATGTGGGTGCAGAGGCCCAAGCACTCAGGCCATCTTCTACTGCCTTCCCAGGCCACAGCAGAGAGCGGGACTGGAAGTGGAGCAGCCAGGACTCGAACTGGTGCCCATATAGGATGCCGGCGCCGCAGGGTGGTGGCTTGACCCGCTACACCACAGCACTGGCCCCAGTTCATTCCTTTTTAAGTTATTCCCGAGAGCTGTGTGACAGCTCTACGCTTGACTGGCACGAGCACATCCCACTCCCCCTCTGGATGCCACACGCACAGCTCTGAGGAGAGGCCGCCAGCAGAGAGTGCAGGAGTCCGACTTGCAGTCGCGCACCTGTCCCGTGCTCCGCAGAAGCGGCTTAGGCGGCGGGGATCGGATCCCGAGCGTCGGCCGTGACGTTCCAGGTGCCATCAAGAACGTGCTAATTTTCTTAGAGAAGATAATGGCTGTAGGCCGCTGGTCTTGCTTTGAAACATCTCCAGATTCGACATGGGACGATGAACAGCGCGCGGTGGGACCGGGGCCCCGAGTGCGGAAGGCTCGGCTGCTGTCCAGTCACATCGGGGATACGGCGTTGACTCGGGCTTCCCCGCCTTTCACCCAGCCTCTCTCTCTATGAAACAGCGTCTCACATCCCAGAGTAACAGACTGAACGTGTTTCACTGAAGGCGAATCCAGGCGAGGTCCAGGAGAGCTCAGTTCCCCTGGCCGGGAGTCCTGGGTGGAGGTCTGCGTGGTTCTGCGTACTAACAGGGTGGAGGATGCATTTCAGAGCAACCTCATTTAGAAGGAGGCGGAACTCCTGGACAAGACGCGCTGCCGAATCGCCTCGCACCGAACCCTCAGCTCACAGCTCCGCGGAGGCCGTTCACCAAGGACGAAGTGAGACTGCTCAGATCGTGGTTCGGGGTGCGCCGGCCCCTGACTCCGTGTCTAGTAAGGACAACATTTTCTTGCCGGCTGCGGACTCTGGCGAGCTTGGCTCACGCGGAGCCCGCAGCCCAAGGGGTGCTGCTGGCCCTGTGCACTAGCTGGGTTTATGAGACCCCTCGACAGACAGGAGAAGGAGTTCATGACACTCCCGTTTCACCGCCTCTCCTCAGAGGCCGCCGGGCCCCGGCCGCGCCGCCACCCCACACGGCTGCCTGTTTGCGCTTGGCCGGGAACCCGGGCCGCGATGGTGTTGTCTCGGCAGCAGTGCACCCGGGCGGGCGTGCTCCCAGAACACCCAGCACTAAAGCATCGTCAGGCACATGTCAGTGTCTCAGGGCCTCCCAAAGCCTCCAGGACCTCTTCCAACTCTGCCCCTGACCTGTGACTCTGTCCCCCGCTTCGGTGAGGACAGCAGAGAGCAGGCTGAATCACGTCCGGTGCTGGGGGTCCTGGCTCTGAGAACAGCTGTCCCGCTGCGGGACCAGCTCCCCGTGGGCCAGGTGGGGCCCTGCTGAGCGCGGCACGGCGCTCCCGTGCACCTGGGGAAACGGCAGGGCCCTGAGACTGTGAATCGCCCAGTGCCCGTGTTGTCCACCTGGGCTCACGGCGCCATCCACACTCTGGGCCCTGCCCTCCCTCCCCTGGGGACAAGCCAGGTGTTGCTGAACGGAGAGCAGGGCCCTGGCACGCCCCCGTGCTGGGGTGGGCATGTCCTGGGCAAATGGGTTCTGGTGCAGGCGAGAAAGCGAGGTTTGCTTTGGTGGATTAACTATCACGGTGTGTTGGTCTAAACAAATAGCATGCTGCGTGGACGGTGCAGGGTGCCAGGGCAGGGGCAGGGGGTTCCATCGACAAACAGCGAGCGTTCCCAGGGAGCGATGGAACATTGCCTTGGAAGTGTCAGAACTCAACGCAGCTCACGGAGAAGTCTCCCTGCGGTCACCTGGTCTCACTGGGGAGACCCAGGTTCGTTTTTTCAAAGATTTATTTATTTATTTCAAAGTCAGAGTTACAGAGAGACAGAAAGAGAGAGAGGGATTGATCTCCCATCTACTGATTCTCCCCCAAGATGGATGAAAGGGCTGGGTCTGGGCCCAGCCGAGCCTGGAGCCAGGAGCTTCCTCTGGGTCTCCCACGTGGGTGCAGGGCACAAGCACTCGGGCCATCCTCCACTGCTTTCCCAGGCCATAGCTGAGAGCTGGATCAGAATGGAGCCACCAGGACTTGAACCGGTGCCCATATGAGATGCTGGCGCTGCAAGCCGCTTATTAATTAACCCACTACGCCAGGGTGCCACCCACTCGCCGGTATTTTCAAAGGTCATAGGTCATGCAAATGCAGATAGTAAGTTAGTGATCAGCGTCCAGCATTGGCTTCTTTGGTCTCCAGGCGAGAACCCAAGGATGGAACTCTGCGCGGGAGGAGGAGCGTGAAGCCGGGGCGGGGCAGCGCAGACCCAGGCGGACGAGGAGAGACTCTGGTGAGGATGTGAGGGTGCGGGCGGAGCTCAGAGCACGGCTTCGCCAAGACAAGGGGCGGCAGAGCCTCTGAGACGGAGGAGTTTAAAAACGAGCAGCGCTGGGTGGGCATCGGCCTTGCAGTCAGACGCCCGAGTTACCCGCGGAAGCGCCCGGGTTTGAGCCCTGGCCCCACTCCCGCACCAGCTCCCGGGGTCCCTGCTACCCACGTGTGCTCAGCGGAGCTCTGCGCCCCTCCAGGTGGCCGGCCTGGGGGGCCTCGCTGCCCGGCGCAGTCACCACCGGGCACTGCCGGGCGCTGCCAGCTCCGCTGCTCACCCCCCCCCCGCCCCGCATCACCTTCCCCCTGCGCTGCGGCTCTTCCCCGAAGGGACTCAGAGCTGCACCTGCGCAGCACCGCCCACATCAAGTCTGCTCCCTCCGCGTGGCCGCAGAGAAGAGACGGGACACTGGCTGGGGGTGGCCCGCAGGAGCGTGGCCTCTGCGGGCAGGGACTGAGCCCGGGCGCAGCAGTGAGCTGCAGACACAGGGACGAAGCTGGCCGGGCCGGAGCCTGACACCTCGTCTGGAGGGGAGGGGCCCACACACCCGGACGCAGGGGCGGCCTAGGAAGTGACTGAGGCTCTCAGGACGGGACAGGACCGGCCGCGCTCCCCGCGGTGGACACCGAGACTGTCAGGAAACATCGCAGGATCTGAGCGGCCAGGAGAGGCTGATGGGGGCTTCGGCAGCGCAAATGGAGGGGAACCAGGGTTGGCACCTCCTCCCCTGGCGAGGGCGCCGAGGTCCCCAGGCCACGCGCACGCCCTCCCCCGTCTCACCCAGGATGGGTGGGGGCCCAGGCCCGGCTGCAGGGGATCCCAGCTGCACTGGGGAGTGACCTGTGTACAACCCTGAAGATTGATGGCCTGTCCTCTCCCTCACCTCCCAGCGTCAGGCGGCGCCCAGAGCCGCGGGCAGCACCGCCCATGACGAAGAGGAAGGAAGAGGCACTCGCCGACCCCAGGGTGCTAGCGGGTGGTACCTGGGTGGGGCTCTGGTGCCGGGGAGGTCTTTGAAGACAGATGAGATCACCCCAGGGACCAGGGGCTGTGTGATCGTAGGCTCTTGTCCCCTACCGCGTGTGTAAAGTTCACAGAGTTTACGCCCAGCGTGGTTCCATCTGCTGCCGCCTCCTTTCCTCGGGGACACTCTGGGCCCTGCCCTCCCTCCCCTGGGCGCACGCCCGGGGCCCGTGTTGTCCACCTGGCCTCACGGCGCCATCCACACCCTGGGCCCTGCCCTTCCTCCCCTGGGCGCATGCCCGAGGCCCGTGTTGTCCACCTGGGCTCACGCCGCCATCCACACTCTGGGCCCTGCCCTCCCTCCCCTGGGTGCACGCCCGGGGCCCGTGTTGTCCACCTGGGCTCACGGCGCCATCCACACGTTGTGTCGATTGGATCTGCCTTGAGCACGGATGTTTTCTGAAGCAGGTGCATTGTGACAGCAGGTTTGCAGTCTGCATGTGAGAAACAGAGAGCAGAAGGAAGCTGCTGGGATGCGTGTAGAACGGTGGGGAGGAGGCTACGCACAGGAGAAATAGAGCGAGTGTCGGGTGAACCAAGCCTGGACTCATCTTCACAGCATGATTCTTGGGCTTTTATTAAAGGTTTATTTATTTGAAAGTCAGAGCTACAGAGAGAGAGGGAGAGACAGGGAGAGAGAACTTCCATCTCTGGTCCTCCCTGTCATGTCCTTGGCCCTGATGCTGCCGTCAGCCGGGTCGGGAGAGCACGCCCCAGAGCGCCCTGGAGAAGTGGGGAGGAAGGCCGTCCGTGCAGCTGCCGTGCCGGGCTGGAGCCGCGGACCCTCGAGCGAGAGCCCTACCTGCAGCTCCCGCACTGTGCCCCGGGCAAGGCGTCTGGTTCCCCGCGGCTTTGCTTCCTCCTCTGTGAGCTGTGGGCAGCCAGTGAGCGCTGTTCACCAAAGCCGGCCCCATGTCCTCGGTCGTGGCCGGGGCGTCCCCATTCTGATGCCAATTGTTCAACTCACCCGTCATCCGCCCCAGTGAGGGAGGGCGGGAGTCCTGCCCCAGGCACATGCGGATGACGGGCGGGCCCTGGACAGAGGGTGGACAGCGGTTTGTCGTCACGGAGCGGGGTGGGGGGCAGCAGGTGCCAGGCAGGGCCACTTGGGAGCTGCACATGTGCAGAGCGACGAGCAAGGCTTCCCACAGGAGCGCGAGAGGGGCTTGTGGGAGGGATTCTCAGGGCTGGCAGGGAAGGGAGCCCCGCCCAGAGGGCAGCGGACACTGGGTGGAGGGGGACGGTGGAGGGGTGGTGGGGCTTACGCATGGGAGCAGGGGCAGCCACAGGCAGAGCCTTGGAGTCTTCCCTACTTCACCAAACAGCAAAGAACGCACAACATGGAGCCTTCGGTCGGGATCCTGCCCTGCAGCAGAGCAGGAACAAAATCCCCTCCTTGTCCACAGTCCACAACCGAATGTCGGCTCACGAGTGGGGGTAACGAGGAGCAGCGCCAAGGCCTCGCTCCTGTGTGCACAGAGCGGCTTTAGACATTACGGGAGCACAGCTAAGCTCTGGGGGAGCGAGAGGTGGTTTCCACGCTGAGATCAAACGACTCTTCCCACAGGGGCCGCTCAGCTGCGGAGATGGAGCCCGGCGGTGCTAAGACCCAGGCCCTCAGCAGCCCCGCTTCTCCGCCATTCCTCCCGCAGGCTTCTGCAGGGTGCCCGTCCCTGGACAGGGGTCGGAACGCACAGTGAGAGCCAGGCAGCCCCTCGAGAGGGACGCGAGCCACTGACCGGGCCGTTGAGGAAGGCAGGTGGCCGGCTCTGGCCGAGGGCGCACGCTGTCCAGCAGGGCGGGAGAAGGAAGAAGGTGGGGACGAAGGCGAGACAGCTGCTGCCGCTGACGTGGTGGGAGACCGTCTAGATCATCAAGGGCGTGTTTGGGGCTGATGAGTAATTCCCCGGAAAACAAAGCGGCCAGAAAGCGCTACAGGGCTGCGGCGGATGCTAACGGCACGGGCACAGCCAAGCTCTGCAGGAAAGGCCGGCCTCAGCACCGCACCGCGAAGCCTGGCTGCGAAGGGGCCCGGGAGACAGGCGAGCAGCTGGTGTTTTCCCAGTGGACGTGGGTTACGTTTAACCCCTCGGCAGGAACTTGAAGACGTATGTCCCAGGGCAGGGAAGCGGATGGAGAGAAGGCAATGTTCTGTTTCTTAGCGGAAACGAGAGAGTCGTGACTTAAACCGGGTCAGAAAGCAGCGATACAGCCACAGAGAGAGACTCGGACGTCACAGGGCCACCCAGGAGTGGAAAGGCTGTCTGTGGAGCTCCTGGCTGGGGCAGAGCACAGGGCGTGGTCGTTCAGTGCCTTCTAGGATGACCTGTCTAACCGCCGATCTCCCGCAGGCTTCCCCAGGAACAAGCAGTACCTAACTGTGAAAGAGGAGGCATTCAACAAACGTCCGGGAACTGGTGATAAAATTCCTGGTGTTAAGGCAAGGACGCTCCCTCACCTGACGGAATCTCTCCATTACTGAAGGTCTGCGGAGCTTCCCACTGACGACGTGCAGCCGAGCACGGGGCTCACCCTCCTGGGGACACTCTGCGCCGGCGCCATCGCTCCTGCCCCTGGCCAGCCTCCTCCCCGCCTCCCAGCTCTGGGAGCCGCTGTTCTACTCTGGGTTTGTGCGAGTTTCACGCCAGGGTGAGACTGCAGGGTTCGTGTCCCACTTGGTCACTTAACACAGTGTCCTTTCAGTAGATTTGTGTCCCCCACGGGGCAGGATTGACTGTTTTCTATGTGTCCCATGGACACCACACTCTTAACCCATCTATTTGCCTGTGGGCTTGTTAAAATTGGCTGCTGGGGGGCCAGCACGGTGGCTCACTAGGCTAATCCTCCATCTGCGGCGCCGGCATCCCATATGGGCGCTGGATTCTGTCCCGGTTGCTCCTCTTCCAGGCCAGCTCTCTGCTGTGGCCCGGGAGTGCAGTGGAGGATGGCCCAGGTGCTTGGGCCCTGCACCCCATGGGAAACCAGGGAGAAGCACCTGGCTCCTGACTTTGGATCGGCGCAGCGCCGGCCGCAGCGGCCATTTTGGGAGAAAACCAATGGAAGGAAGACCTTTCTCTCTGTCTCTCTCTCACTGTCTGTAACTCTACCTGTCAAATAAATTAGAAAAAAAATCGGCTGCTGGTCAGCCCTGCTCTTCCCCTGGGTCTGCTCCCCGGTGGACTCCAGGCCTGGCTGGGATGGGCTCTTCTTGCTGGGAAGTGGCTGGCAAGCAGCAGCATGGTTGCTGTGGGGAGACTCCCACGCGCCTGCTGGCAGGTTCCCCGAGTCCCTCACGCAGCCCCGCTGTGCTGCCCAAAGCCAGGCGCAGGGCCAGGCCTGCCGGCACGGGGCTGGAACAAAGGAAAGACCCTCTCATGGTCGCAGACTGAGCGACCCAGCGTTCTGCCAGTAGCACTTCGCTCAGCAGAGCTCCTGCTCTGTGTAGCATCTACAGGGCAGGTGTGCGTACTGGGAGCATCAGTTTGAAAATTCACTGATTTCCATCAACCAAGGGCCTCGGGGGCCGCACACACTGTCGGAATCCGTGGACGCCCTGGGACAAACGGCCACTCCAGGTCCAGTTGGTCCACGTTTCCCACGGGACCTGCAATGGAACGCATGGCAGTCGGTGTCTCTTACAACGCGAATGAGGATTGCCACCTTCCAAGCCTGTGTCTGCCAACAAAACAGTTTGACCTCCAAGGACGGTCCCTGCCTTCAGGTGTGCCTGTTTCATTTCTCTGCACGGGAAAGAACAGTTAACCCTGGGACGCTCAGACCCATTAGTCCCCGAGGCTGAGTCATTTCTCTTTGTGCAGGCGCCCTTGTCCCAGTCACCACACCACACGCTGCGTGGGACGGGGTCCTCCATGCCCCTCAGAATCCAGAGGCCGGCGGGAAGCGTGGAGGGGAGGCCGCTCACGGGCAGGGGTCGCTGGCACTGCGTTCCCAGGACGTGGCCTCTGGGCTCTCCTCCTCTTTCGAGGGTAGATGTGAACGTTTTATTAGCACGTCGTATTTTACAGGGTTTTCAACACGGGCGCCACTGGAGTGTCCGCTGTGAACTGCCCTTCTGTAGTCCATCACTTGACACAGCTGACAAAAGCCGCTGTGATTCCATTGTCGCCTAACAGGGAAACTGTGCCGCCTGATCCATCTGGAGGCCAGCCAGGGGCTGTGTGTGTGCACATGAGTGTGCTTTGCTCTGAGCTACGAACATTTTGTTCATAAAGTTGGAAGATGATACGGCTTTGCCTTTTAGAAGAAGATCTTAGAACAAAAGAAACGACGAAACTGCCCCAGAATGCTGTGGCGAGCCGCGTCATCTTAGGTGACAGATACGTTTGGACAGAAATTGCTTACACTTTTGGGGAAAAGTGAAGCAGACATTAAAATGGAAATTATTTTGTCTTTAAGTGGCAGAGAGATTTAAAAGCTTTGTAACGCTCTCCCAGTTCTACGAGCCGCGGAATCAAGACGAGAACGGAAGTTGGTCCTTCCCTGCCTATCCGCCCGCAGCCGCCTGGTCCCGCTCGGGCCCTCAGCTCGGAGACCGTGGAGCGTGCACGCCTTCAAGGCCGAATGATGCGATGCACACGTTACACTGTGTGTCCTCGCCGTTCCGCGTGAAAAGGAGAGAGGACTCAGTCTTAATTTTGCCTGATCCGTGCACGTCTCCTCGTGCTATTTTGTTAATTAATGAGGCTTTGAATTAAGTTTTGAAGTCAGGAATCGTGAGCTCTCCAAGTGCCCTCTATTGCAAGACTGGTTATTCAAGACACCTTGTTTCTCCATATGGTTGGAGGATTAGCCACCAATTTCCGCAGGAGAACAATCCATCCGCGGTTTTGCCGGGGTCGCGGAAGCTGTTAGCGAGTGCTCCGTCTGTGTTGAACCGGCTGGCACCTGCTCCTCTCACTCAGCTACAGGTTTACGCAGTTAGACTCTTTGGAAGCTCCCAATCCCTTCCTTACACACTCTGGGGAGAAACGGACAAGCTCCACTGTCTCGCCACCAGCCTGCAGCAACGGCCAAGGATTTCCAAAGTCACAGGATGGAAGCTTCCAAGGGTTCTGCCTTGGTAAAGGCGTCACGGCAAACACCCCACGTGACACCTGTCCGCGGTCGAAGTCCTCCCTCCACTCGCCCACGTCAGCTCAAGGTCGTTCCCTGGCTTCCATTCCACACAAAAGAACCTCGGCATTAGCCTCCGGGCTTGTCTTTCATTCCCGCCGTTGTCTGGCACGGGGAGATTCCTGTCCTTTCTGCACGTGTCGAGCCCATGTCAATCCATGCTGGCAGCCCCCATATCCCTGGGGACCACCTTCCCAGTGCCCAGGGACATCCGAAGCCAGAGAGAGTGCAGACGCCACGCACGCTGTGCGTCTCCCTACGTTTGCACACAACCGCATGCACACATGGAGAACTCCTTTTCCCTCTCAACTAAGCATGCACGCACTGTGGCCCCCGCCTCGCGTCTCAGGTGCCAGTGAGACCAGCGCACGCGTCCCTCTCCTTTCCACGACCTCACGAGTAGATTTGTCCTCAGCTTACGACTCTTGTTATTTCCCTGTGAGCCAAGGACTTTCAATTTCCACTTAGAAGCAGCTTTCGACGGCTTCTCCTCGGCACCTCCACTCCTGAGCGCTGGGGCCCTTGGTTAGGAGACTAAGGGGCCCTTGCACACAGGCACGGAAGCTCCACGGCGTGGATCTGGGAACCGAGGCAGATACTGAGTGAGCGATACCGGGTGGCGTGCGCAGGGTGGCCAGGCTGGGCAAAGGCGCGATTCACACCTGATGGGGAGGAGGGGAAGGGCAGGAGCCTCATCACACCGCTCAGAACAGAGCACAGCTTGCAACTTAACGTGGTTTCTTTCTGGAACTTCCCGCCCAGCATTTTCACGCCGCGTTTGACCGTGGATAACTACGGAAACCGTGGCCCGTGAACGCTGGCCTGAGGGACGGCTACTGTGATATTTTGTTCTTGGTTTCTAGGTGTTTGGAGTCAAAATAATTCATTTTTTGCTCTACCCAGCCACGTGGGAGGAGCTGGCAGTGTCTTGCCACATCGTTCTAGGTCTGTTCACATAAAAACCCCGCACAAAACGCCATCCTTTCTCGGTGAACCACACCACTCCGTCACGACAGGGGAACAAGACATTCCCCCTTAAGCATCCTCAAGGGATTTTTTTTTTTTTTTTTGACAGGCAGAGTGGACAGTGAGAGAGAGAGACAGAGAGAGAAAGGTCTTCCTTTGCCGTTGGTTCACCCTCCAATGGCCGCCGCTGCAGCCGGCGCACCGCGCTGATCCTGGCAGGAGCCAGGAGCCAGGTGCTTTTCCTGGTCTCCCATGGGGTGCAGGGCCCAAGCACCTGGGCCATCCTCCACTGCACTCCCTGGCCATAGCAGAGAGCTGGCCTGGAAGAGGGGCAACCGGGACAGAATCCGGCGCCCCAACCGGGACTAGAACCCGGTGTGCCGGCGCCGCAAGGTGGAGGATTAGCCTATTGAGCCACGGCGCCGGCTCCCTCAAGGGATTTTTTTAAAATCAGCTTTGGCAAGGCCTCAAGGAAAAGGTGAGCGAGTTTGCGTATTTCGGAAAGAATTCAGCGCTTCCCACTTTTTCCAAAACAGTGCCCTGTGGGTTTTATTCCAATGTGTTTCAGATTTTTAGGATTCAAGTCCTATTAAGAGCATCATCTGGGATCACACAGAAGTCTAGAAAGCTGGGCTTGTCATTAAGAAATCAGAGACACAGCTGTGTCGATGGAGACAGATAAGATCTGTAAATACAGACAGACAAACGAACAGAAATCGGAACTCACCGAATGCTGTCAAGTCAGCAAATCACAAAAATAGTTCATCCAAGATATTTTTCTTTTCCTCTATGTCCTGTGGGAAAGGGTCCAGTTCCTGGTGGGAGACTGACGAGATGAGCCAAAGAATGCCTGCATCAGGAGTGGACAAAGACCCTCCTCCTCGTGACAACCTTCCGTCTCCCTCTAAGGGGCTTGGAGGATTGAAACAATAGCCTGCTGGTGAGTGACACCCTGGCGGCCTCAAACCACTGACTTAAACTGTCTTGCTACGGGAGCCCAGAGGAGAGGTCGTATTCCCACATCAAACAGTGAGCCTGCTGAGTCGCTGGCCCCGGCACTGCGCCTCCCGACTCCGGGATGTCTCTGTGCCTGTTGTCCCAAAGCAAGGAGGGCTGGTGACCCTGGCTGGAGTGGCAGCTGTGCTGTCAGTCCTGCGGGGGGGCCCCCAAGATGGGGATACCCTCGTACCGAAACCCTTCCCAACAACTTGGTCTCCAAAAAAGGGAATGCTGTCACCCCGCGGGTGGGTCGTCTAGAGCAGGAACTGACACGTTTTCGTGTAGACAGCCGCAGAGTGTTTTAGCATTTGTAGAGCAGTGTCTGTCGCTACTCAACTCTGCAAAAACAGCCCCGAACGGCATGCAAAGGAACGGACCTGCCTGTGTTCCAATAAAACTTTGTTTGCAAAGACAGGCAGAGGGCCACGTTTGCTCCCTGGGTCACAGAGCACTGAAGTCTAAGCCAGGGTGCACTGCAGAGAGCGACCGGGGGCTCCGGCTTCCCCAGGTGGGGATCTCTTTTGTGGAAACATTCGCTGTGGCAGGGAGGTGCTGGCCGTGGGGAATTTAACCCCCGAGTCCGTGCAGGCGCAAGGCCAGGCGTGCTTCGGTGTGCCCTAGCCCATCCCCTCGAAGCCTGCACAGGGACACAGACCTGCCCCCCCCCCCCCCAGGTGCCGCAGCTGACTGCAGCCCCGTCGCTGTCCCACGGTCAGCACTCACCGTGGGCAGAGACTGATCCGAGCAAGGCCTTGGGCTCTTGCTTTGCCTTCCTCGATCCTCAAGTCCGCAGCTGGGGACACAGGTGGGGCAGGAGCCCGTGGCCCCCACAACCCGCAGAGCCTTGGCCTGCCTTTCTGAGCCCAGAGGTTTCTTCCACTTGGGGCTGCTGTGAGCTGGGGATCCCTCAAGCCCAGTGCCCTCTCTCCCGTCACCTTCAGATCTGCCCCAGGGGGACCCGCGGGCCCCTGGCGACTCTGGACTGGTCGTTGGGTTGAGGGCCAAGCGGGTGCCCGGTGGACCTCGTTGGCGTGGTCCTGCGTGCTTTGTCGTCACTGCGGGTGCACTTGGTGCTGGGGGGACGCAATAAACAGCAAAGACCAAGAACCTGGAAGCAGAACCATCTGCTGGTCACGCGTCACGGAGCCGTGTCTTCAGCAGCGACAGGAGCTACTTCCATCACGTATCTTCCCAGCGTGTTGCAGTCTTACGCTGTCTTTCCCACAGCTCACGTCCTAGGGAATTTTAGACTAGTTTGCAGGAGTTTCCAGTTTTATTTTGAAAATCATGTTCTATCTCTTGGAAACCGATTGTTGAACCTGTGCTTTTCCTGACTTTGCACAACTCAAACTTGTTTCAAAGGAAAAGGACAAAAACTATTTCAGAAATTGTACAAGGGGTGAAGAAAACCAAGAACGTTAAATTAAATTAGACTGCGGCTAGAGCATCCACCTCCTTCAGGTGTTAAGGAGCCTTCCCTCTGCCGTGACCTTGGAAAAGGCCTGACCCAGCTTCCGTGAGGACTGCCACACCAAGAAATACCGCCGCAGGACCATGAGGGGGTTAAAAATGCTTCCTGGGTCTGGTGCCGTGGCTCACTTGGTTAATACTCCACCTGCGGCACCGGCATCCCATTTGAGTGCCAGGTTCTACTCCCAGTTGCTCCTCTTCCAGTCCAGCTTTCTGCTGTGGCCCGGGAGTGCAGTGGAGGATGGCCCAAGTGCTTGGGCTCCTGCGCCCACATGGGAGACCGGGAAGAAGCACCCGGCTCCTGGCTTCAGATCGGTGCAGCTCCCGCCATAACAGCCATTTGGGGAGTGAACCAACAGAAGGAAGACCTTTCTCTCTGTCTCTCTCTCACTGTCTATAACTCTACCTGTCAAATAAAAAAAGGCTTCCTTATCAGACAAGCTGAGAGCTTACTGTGGCATCACTGACGCGCGTCTTCAGCCAGCACCGAGCGCAGACTTGGAGGCGCAGTCAGAACATAGACGGAGGACTGAGGAGTCCGCGGGGCAGGCAGCCATTTGCACTGAACACGAAAGCAACGAGCAGGCGATGGTCCTGTATTTCCTCTCGGAAATCTATCAAATCAAAGAAAATGAAGGAGCTTTTTCTGGAAAACAAATCTAAGGTGATGTTTCCCGGGGATGTGGGCGTGAAGCTGACCATGCGCGGCTGTCACCATGTTGGATGCGAGCCGCCCGAGACTGAACACCTCAGGGCCATTTCGAGTTTCCCCACCACACAGGGGTCCGAGCGCACCCGGGAGGGCTCGTGGAGAACGGCTGCCGACTTCGGGTTCCTGTGGATCTGCGCTGGGTGTAAACAGGAAGCGATGGTTCCCAGGATTCCCCAGCCGCTCAGACTGCTGGGATCCTTCTGGAAACAGACTAGATTTGGACCAAAATTTTAAAAAAAAGGTTGTTTATCTGAAATAAACTCCAATCCTTCCAAACTCTCTTTCTTGATATTTAAATAGCCCAGTTGTTAGTATTTTTAAGTAATAAAGAGACCATTATTCTTGACCAGTGATTTATGATCCTGGCAAGAGCTCCAACCCGGAGCATCACACATCCATTATTTATATAAAATGATACTATTTGCTTTATTTTTATTTTAAGCAAAGAAATAGATCTTGGTTTTAAGGAAACTTTGGTTTGGCAAAATGATGAGATAAATAATAAACAGCTGGGAGCCGAAAAAAGCAACAACAAAAAGCAAAGCTCAGGCTGGGCTGTGTCCAGGCCCCGGAAGCGCGGGTCCGTGCGGCTGGTTTTCTCTCAGAGCCAAAGCTCGGCTTCCTGTGTTGATGCAGTGTCCGGGTTAGCGGCCCCAGAGGACGGCTCTGTGCCTCCCTCCTTCCCGGGAGTCTCACCGAGTTACTTCCGGGGAGCCAAGGAGACGCCCAGTGACCAGGGCCTCTGTGCGTGTCTGCACCAGGACCTCCATGCGTGTCTGCACCAGGACCTCCATGTGTGTCTGCACCAGGACCTCCATGCGTGTCTGCACCAGGACCTCCGTGCGTGTCTGCACCAGGTCTGCACCAGGACCTCCATGCGTGTCTGCACCAGGACCTCCGTGCATGTCTGCACCAGGACCTACATGTGTGTCTGCACCAGGACCTCCGTGCGTGTCTACACCAGGACCTCCGTGCGTGTCTGCACCAGGACCTCCATTTGTGTCTGCACCAGGACCTCCATGTGTGTCTGCACCAGGACCTCCATGCTTGTCTGCACCAGGACCTCCATGCGTGTCTGCACCAGGACCTCCGTGCGTGTCTGCACCAGGACCTCCATGTCTGTCTGCACCAGGACCTCCGTGTGTGTCTGCACCAGGACCTCCATGTGTGTCTGCACCAGGACCTCCATGCGTGTCTGCACCAGGACCTCCGTGCGTGTCTGCACCAGGACCTCCATGTCTGTCTGCACCAGGACCTCCATGTGTGTCTGCACCAGGACCTCCATGTGTGTCTGCACCAGGACCTCCGTGTGTGTCTGCACCAGGTCTGCACCAGGACCTCCATGCGTGTCTGCACCAGGACCTCCGTGCGTGTCTGCACCAGGACCTCCGTGCGTGTCTGCACCAGGACCTCCATGTGTGTCTGCACCAGGACCTCCATGCGTGTCTGCACCAGGACCTCCATGTGTGTCTGCACCAGGACCTCCGTGCGTGTCTGCACCAGGACCTCCGTGGGTGTCTGCACCAGGATCTCCGTGTGTGTCTGCACCAGGTCTGCACCAGGACCTCCATGCGTGTCTGCACCAGGACCTCCGTGCCTGTCTACACCAGGAACTCCATGCGTGTCTGCACCAGGACCTCCATGTGTGTCTGCACCAGGACCTCCATGCGTGTCTGCACCAGGACCTCCATGTGTGTCTGCACCAGGTCTGCACCAGGACCTCCATGCGTGTCTGCACCAGGACCTCCGTGCGTGTCTGAACCAGGACCTCCATGTGTGTCTGCACCAGGACCTCCATGCGTGTCTGCACCAGGACCTACATGTGTGTCTGCACCAGGTCTGCACCAGGACCTCCATGTGTGTCTGCACCAGGACCTCCATGCGTGTCTGCACCAGGACCTCCGTGCGTGTCTGCACCAGGACCTCCGTGCGTGTCTACACCAGGACCTCCGTGCGTGTCTGCACCAGGACCTCCATTTGTGTCTGCACCAGGACCTCCATGTGTGTCTGCACCAGGACCTCCATGCTTGTCTGCACCAGGACCTCCATGCGTGTCTGCACCAGGACCTCCGTGCGTGTCTGCACCAGGACCTCCATGTCTGTCTGCACCAGGACCTCCGTGTGTGTCTGCACCAGGACCTCCATGTGTGTCTGCACCAGGACCTCCATGCGTGTCTGCACCAGGACCTCCGTGCGTGTCTGCACCAGGACCTCCATGTCTGTCTGCACCAGGACCTCCATGTGTGTCTGCACCAGGACCTCCATGTGTGTCTGCACCAGGACCTCCATGCGTGTCTGCACCAGGACCTCCGTGCGTGTCTGCACCAGGACCTCCGTGCGTGTCTGCACCAGGATCTCCGTGTGTGTCTGCACCAGGTCTGCACCAGGACCTCCATGCGTGTCTGCACCAGGACCTCCATGTGTGTCTGCACCAGGACCTCCGTGCGTGTCTGCACCAGGACCTCCATGTGTGTCTGCACCAGGACCTCCACGCGTGTCTGCACCAGGACCTCCATGTGTGTCTGCACCAGGACCTCCGTGCGTGTCTGCACCAGGACCTCCGTGCATGTCTGCACCAGGATCTCCGTGTGTGTCTGCACCAGGTCTGCACCAGGACCTCCATGCGTGTCTGCACCAGGACCTCCGTGCCTGTCTACACCAGGAACTCCATGCGTGTCTGCACCAGGACCTCCATGCGTGTCTGCACCAGGACCTCCATGCGTGTCTGCACCAGGACCTCCATGTGTGTCTGCACCAGGTCTGCACCAGGACCTCCATGCGTGTCTGCACCAGGACCTCCGTGCGTGTCTGAACCAGGACCTCCATGTGTGTCTGCACCAGGACCTCCATGCGTGTCAGCACCAGGACCTCCGTGTGTGTCTGCACCAGGTCTGCACCAGGACCTCCATGTGTGTCTGCACCAGGACCTCCATGCGTGTCTGCACCAGGACCTCCGTGCGTGTCTGCACCAGGACCTCCATTTGTGTCTGTACCAGGACCTCCATGTGTGTCTGCACCAGGACCTCCATGCTTGTCTGCACCAGGACCTCCATGTGTGTCTGCACCAGGTCTGCACCAGGACCTCCATGCGTGTCTGCACCAGGACCTCCGTGTGTGTCTGCACCAGGTCTGCACCAGGACCTCCATGCGTGTCTGCACCAGGACCTCCGTGTGTGTCTGCACCAGGACCTCCGTGCGTGTCTGCACCAGGACCTCCATGTGTGTCTGCACCAGGACCTCCACGCGTGTCTGCACCAGGACCTCCATGTGTGTCTGCACCAGGACCTCCGTGCGTGTCTGCACCAGGACCTCCGTGCGTGTCTGCACCAGGATCTCCGTGTGTGTCTGCACCAGGTCTGCACCAGGACCTCCATGCGTGTCTGCACCAGGACCTCCGTGCCTGTCTACACCAGGAACTCCATGCGTGTCTGCACCAGGACCTCCATGTGTGTCTGCACCAGGACCTCCATGTGTGTCTGCACCAGGTCTGCACCAGGACCTCCATGCGTGTCTGCACCAGGACCTCCGTGCGTGTCTGCACCAGGACCTCCATGTGTGTCTGCACCAGGACCTCCATGCGTGTCTGCACCAGGACCTCCGTGTGTGTCTGCACCAGGTCTGCACCAGGAACTCCATGCGTGTCTGCACCAGGACCTCCATGTGTGTCTGCACCAGGTCTGCACCAGGACCTCCGTGTGTGTCTGCACCAGGACCTCTGTGCGTGTTTGCACCAGGTCTGCACCAGTACCTCCATGTGTGTCTGCACCAGGACCTCCATGTGTGTCTGCACCAGGTCTGCACCAGGACCTCCGTGTGTGTCTGCACCAGGACCTCCGTGCGTGTCTGCACCAGGACCTCCGTGTGTGTCTGCACCAGGACCTCCGTGCGTGTCTGCACCAGGACCTCCGTGTGTGTCTGCACCAGGACCTCCGTGTGTGTCTGCACCAGGACCTCCATGTGTGTCTGCACCAGGACCTCCATGTGTGTCTGCACCAGGACCTCCGTGCGTGTCTGCACCAGGACCTCCATGCGTGTCTGCACCAGGACCTCCGTGCGTGTCTGCACCAGGACCTCCGTGCGTGTCTGCACCAGGTCTGCACCAGGACCTCCATGCGTGTCTGCACCAGGACCTCCGTGCGTGTCTGCACCAGGTCTGCACCAGGACCTCCATGCTTGTCTGCACCAGGACCTCCGTGCGTGTCTGCACCAGGACCTCCGTGCGTGTCTGCACCAGGACCTCCATTTGTGTCTGCACCAGGACCTCCATGTGTGTCTGCACCAGGACCTCCGTGTGTGTCTGCACCAGGTCTGCACCAGGACCTCCATGCGTGTCTGCACCAGGACCTCCGTGCGTGTCTGCACCAGGACCTCCGTGCGTGTCTGCACCAGGACCTCCATGTGTGTCTGCACCAGGACCTCCATGTGTGTCTGCACCAGGACCTCCGTGTGTGTCTGCACCAGGACCTCCATTTGTGTCTGCACCAGGACCTCCATGTGTGTCTGCACCAGGACCTCCGTGTGTGTCTGCACCAGGTCTGCACCAGGACCTCCATGCGTGTCTGCACCAGGACCTCCGTGCGTGTCTGCACCAGGACCTCCGTGCGTGTCTGCACCAGGACCTCCATGTGTGTCTGCACCAGGACCTCCATGCGTGTCTGCACCAGGACCTCCATGTGTGTCTGCACCAGGACCTCCATGTGTGTCTGCACCAGGACCTCCGTGTGTGTCTGCACCAGGTCTGCACCAGGACCTCCATGCGTGTCTGCACCAGGACCTCCGTGTGTGTCTGCACCAGGTCTGCACCAGGACCTCCATGCGTGTCTGCACCAGGACCTCCATGCGTGTCTGCACCAGGACCTCCGTGCGTGTCTGCACCAGGACCTCCGTGCGTGTCTGCACCAGGACCTCCATGTGTGTCTGCACCAGGACCTCCACGCGTGTCTGCACCAGGACCTCCGTGCGTGTCTGCACCAGGACCTCCGTGCGTGTCTGCACCAGGACCTCCATGTGTGTCTGCACCAGGACCTCCACGCGTGTCTGCACCAGGACCTCCATGTGTGTCTGCACCAGGATCTCCGTGTGTGTCTGCACCAGGTCTGCACCAGGACCTCCATGCGTGTCTGCACCAGGACCTCCGTGCCTGTCTACACCAGGAACTCCATGCGTGTCTGCACCAGGACCTCCATGCGTGTCTGCACCAGGACCTCCATGCGTGTCTGCACCAGGACCTCCATGTGTGTCTGCACCAGGTCTGCACCAGGACCTCCATGCGTGTCTGCACCAGGACCTCCGTGCGTGTCTGCACCAGGACCTCCATGTGTGTCTGCACCAGGACCTCCATGCGTGTCTGCACCAGGACCTCCGTGTGTGTCTGCACCAGGTCTGCACCAGGACCTCCATGTGTGTCTGCACCAGGACCTCCATGTGTGTCTGCACCAGGTCTGCACCAGGACCTCCGTGTGTGTCTGCACCAGGACCTCTGTGCGTGTCTGCACCAGGACCTCCGTGCGTGTCTGCACCAGGACCTCCGTGCGTGTCTGCACCAGGACCTCCATGTGTGTCTGCACCAGGACCTCCACGCGTGTCTGCACCAGGACCTCCGTGGGTGTCTGCACCAGGACCTCCGTGGGTGTCTGCACCAGGATCTCCGTGTGTGTCTGCACCAGGTCTGCACCAGGACCTCCATGCGTGTCTGCACCAGGACCTCCGTGCCTGTCTACACCAGGAACTCCATGCGTGTCTGCACCAGGACCTCCATGCGTGTCTGCACCAGGACCTCCGTGCGTGTCTGCACCAGGACCTCCATGTGTGTCTGCACCAGGACCTCTGTGCGTGTCTGCACCAGGACCTCCACGCGTGTCTGCACCAGGACCTCCATGCGTGTCTGCACCAGGACCTCCGTGCGTGTCTGCACCAGGACCTCCATGTGTGTCTGCACCAGGACCTCCGTGTGTGTCTGCACCAGGTCTGCACCAGGACCTCCATGTGTGTCTGCACCAGGACCTCTGTGCGTGTCTGCACCAGGTCTGCACCAGGACCTCCATGTGTGTCTGCACCAGGACCTCCGTGCATGTCTGCACCAGGACCTCCGTGTGTGTCTGCACCAGGACCTCCGTGCGTGTCTGCACCAGGACCTCCGTGTGTGTCTGCACCAGGACCTCCGTGCATGTCTGCACCAGGACCTCCGTGTGTGTCTGCACCAGGACCTCCGTGTGTGTCTGCACCAGGACCTCCATGTGTGTCTGCACCAGGACCTCCATGTGTGTCTGCACCAGGACCTCCATGCGTGTCTGCACCAGGACCTCCGTGCGTGTCTGCACCAGGACCTCCGTGCGTGTCTGCACCAGGTCTGCACCAGGACCTCCATGCGTGTCTGCACCAGGACCTCCGTGCGTGTCTGCACCAGGTCTGCACCAGGACCTCCATGCTTGTCTGCACCAGGACCTCCGTGCGTGTCTGCACCAGGACCTCCGTGCGTGTCTGCACCAGGACCTCCATTTGTGTCTGCACCAGGACCTCCATGTGTGTCTGCACCAGGACCTCCATGTGTGTCTGCACCAGGACCTCCGTGTGTGTCTGCACCAGGTCTGCACCAGGACCTCCATGCGTGTCTGCACCAGGACCTCCGTGCGTGTCTGCACCAGGACCTCCGTGCGTGTCTGCACCAGGACCTCCATGTGTGTCTGCACCAGGACCTCCATGTGTGTCTGCACCAGGACCTCCGTGTGTGTCTGCACCAGGTCTGCACCAGGACCTCCATGCGTGTCTGCACCAGGACCTCCGTGTGTGTCTGCACCAGGTCTGCACCAGGACCTCCATGCGTGTCTGCACCAGGACCTCCATGCGTGTCTGCACCAGGACCTCCGTGCGTGTCTGCACCAGGACCTCCATGCGTGTCTGCACCAGGACCTCCATGTGTGTCTGCACCAGGACCTCCACGCGTGTCTGCACCAGGACCTCCGTGCGTGTCTGCACCAGGACCTCCGTGCGTGTCTGCACCAGGACCTCCATGTGTGTCTGCACCAGGACCTCCACGCGTGTCTGCACCAGGACCTCCATGTGTGTCTGCACCAGGATCTCCGTGTGTGTCTGCACCAGGTCTGCACCAGGACCTCCATGCGTTTCTGCACCAGGACCTCCGTGCCTGTCTACACCAGGAACTCCATGCGTGTCTGCACCAGGACCTCCATGCGTGTCTGCACCAGGACCTCCATGCGTGTCTGCACCAGGACCTCCATGTGTGTCTGCACCAGGTCTGCACCAGGACCTCCATGCGTGTCTGCACCAGGACCTCCGTGCGTGTCTGCACCAGGACCTCCATGTGTGTCTGCACCAGGACCTCCATGCGTGTCTGCACCAGGACCTCCGTGTGTGTCTGCACCAGGTCTGCACCAGGACCTCCATGTGTGTCTGCACCAGGACCTCCATGTGTGTCTGCACCAGGTCTGCACCAGGACCTCCGTGTGTGTCTGCACCAGGACCTCTGTGCGTGTCTGCACCAGGACCTCCGTGCGTGTCTGCACCAGGACCTCCGTGCGTGTCTGCACCAGGACCTCCATGTGTGTCTGCACCAGGACCTCCACGCGTGTCTGCACCAGGACCTCCATGTGTGTCTGCACCAGGACCTCCGTGTGTGTCTGCACCAGGACCTCCGTGGGTGTCTGCACCAGGATCTCCGTGTGTGTCTGCACCAGGTCTGCACCAGGACCTCCATGCGTGTCTGCACCAGGACCTCCGTGCCTGTCTACACCAGGAACTCCATGCGTGTCTGCACCAGGACCTCCATGCGTGTCTGCACCAGGACCTCCGTGCGTGTCTGCACCAGGACCTCCATGTGTGTCTGCACCAGGACCTCCGTGCGTGTCTGCACCAGGACCTCCACGCGTGTCTGCACCAGGACCTCCATGCGTGTCTGCACCAGGACCTCCGTGCGTGTCTGCACCAGGACCTCCATGTGTGTCTGCACCAGGACCTCCGTGTGTGTCTGCACCAGGTCTGCACCAGGACCTCCATGTGTGTCTGCACCAGGACCTCCATGTGTGTCTGCACCAGGTCTGCACCAGGACCTCCGTGTGTGTCTGCACCAGGACCTCTGTGCGTGTCTGCACCAGGTCTGCACCAGGACCTCCATGTGTGTCTGCACCAGGACCTCCATGTGTGTCTGCACCAGGTCTGCACCAGGACCTCCATGTGTGTCTGCACCAGGACCTCCGTGCATGTCTGCACCAGGACCTCCGTGTGTGTCTGCACCAGGACCTCCGTGCGTGTCTGCACCAGGACCTCCGTGTGTGTCTGCACCAGGACCTCCATGCGTGTCTGCACCAGGACCTCCATGTGTGTCTGTACCAGGACCTCCGTGCGTGTCTGCACCAGGACCTCCGTGTGTGTCTGCACCAGGACCTCCGTGCGTGTCTGCACCAGGACCTCCGTGCGTGTCTGCACCAGGACCTCCGTGCGTGTCTGCACCAGGACCTCCATGTGTGTCTGCACCAGGACCTCCGTGCGTGTCTGCACCAAGTCTGCACCAGGACCTCCATGTGTGTCTGCACCAGGACCTCCGTGCGTGTCTGCACCAGGTCTGCACCAGGTCTGCACCAGGACCTCCATGTGTGTCTGCACCAGGACCTCCGTGCGTGTCTGCACCAGGACCTCCATGTGTGTCTGCACCAGGACCTCCGTGCGTGTCTGCACCAGGACCTCCATGCATGTCTGCACCAGGACCTCCGTGTGTGTCTGCACCAGGTCTGCACCAGGTCCTCCGTGTGTGTCTGCACCAGGACCTCCATGCGTGTCTGCACCAGGTCTGCACCAGGACCTCCATGTGTGTCTGCACCAGGACCTCCGTGCGTGTCTGTACCAGGACCTCCGTGTGTGTCTGCACCAGGACCTCCGTGCGTGTCTGCACCAGGACCTCCGTGTGTGTCTGCACCAGGACCTCCGTGCGTGTCTGCACCAGGACCTCCATGTGTGTCTGCACCAGGACCTCCATGTGTGTCTGTACCAGGACCTCCGTGCGTGTCTGCACCAGGACTTCCGTGCGTGTCTGCACCAGGACCTCCATGCGTGTCTGTACCAGGACCTCCGTGCGTGTCTGCACCAGGACCTCCATGTGTGTCTGCACCAGGACCTCCGTGCGTGTCTGCACCAGGACCTCCATGTGTGTCTGCACCAGGACCTCCGTGCGTGTCTGTACCAGGACCTCCGTGCGTGTCTGCACCAGGACCTCCATGTGTGTCTGCACCAGGACCTCCGTGCGTGTCTGCACCAGGACCTCCATGTGTGTCTGCACCAGGACCTCCATGTGTGTCTGCACCAGGACCTCCGTGCGTGTCTGCAGCAGGACCTCCGTGCGTGTCTGCACCAGGACCTCCGTGCGTGTCTGCACCAGGACCTCCGTGGGTGTCTGCACCAGGACCTCCGTGCATGTCTGCACCAGGACCTCCGTGAGTGTCTGCACCAGGAGCTCCATGCGTGTCTGCGCCCGGGCAGCCCGGCCTCGTTGCCGCAGTCCTCCTTGTCCTTGCTCTTTCCATCCTGGTTGGGGTCACACCGTGAAGCCAGCACGGGGCATCTCTCACCACTCTCCCAAAATGAGGTGCTACGCCCCATTGTCCGTGAGCTGGGCAGCTTCACGCTGGCCCCTGGCAGAGTGTGGAGCAGGGTCAGCACACGGCGTGGTCCAGGACAGAGGAACCTGTGCAGTGTCACGACGGCCATGGGCGCTTGCACAGACGGAGGCTCGGAGGCGGCAGGCGGCCATGCTTCCTCAGCTGCATGGCCGTCGGCTCCTTCACGTCCCTGGTGCTCAGAGGCAGACTTGGGGATCTCTCAGAGGCAGCACGGGCAGGATGCTCGCGCACCTGTCTGCCTTCGTACGTGGGGACGCATGGCACTATCCGTGCCGCACACATGCAGACGAGTAACCAGTTTTTAAAAAAGATTTATTTGTTTGTTTGTTTCAAAGAGAGAGGGAGAGAGATGTTTCATTCTCTGGTTCACTCCCCAAAACGGCTGCACCAGCCAGGGCTGGCCTAGGCTGAATCCAGGAGCCAGGAGCTCCATCCATCTCCCACCTGGTGGCAGGGGCCTTCCCAGGCACATTAGCAGGAAGCTGGGGGGCCAGCGCTCTGGTGCAGTGGGTTAAAGCCATGGCCAGCAGGGCCGGCATCCCATATGGGCGCCACTCCGAGTCCCGGCTGCTCCACCTCTGATCCAGCTCTCTGCTATGGCCTGGAAAGCAGTGGAGGGTGGCCCAGGTCCTTGGGGTCCTGCACATGCGTAGGAGACCTGGAGGAAGCTCCTGGATCCTGACTTCGGATAGGTGCAGCTCCAGCCATCGAGGGAGTGAGCCGTTGGATGGAAGACCTCTCTCTCTGTCTCTACCTCTCTCTGTAACTCTTTCAAATAAACAAAATAAATCTTTAAAAAAAAATAGGAAGCTGGATCAGAAGCAAAGCAGCCAGGACTCAGGCACTTGGCAAGGGTGCCAGCACTCCAAACAGCGGCTTAACCCTCTGTGCCACAACCCGGCCCCTAACTGGTTTCATATTTTAGTGAATTAACACATGAACCCGGGCCGGCGCCGCGGCTCACTAGGCTAATCCTCCACCTTGCGGCGCCGGCACA
Organism: Oryctolagus cuniculus; assembly: GCF_051225735.1. Lineage (NCBI taxonomy): Eukaryota > Metazoa > Chordata > Mammalia > Lagomorpha > Leporidae > Oryctolagus > Oryctolagus cuniculus. Next base: position 89,343,057 of record NC_142882.1, on the reverse strand, counting down.
CCGGGTTCTATTCCTGGTCGGGGCGCCGGATTCTGTCCCGGTTGCCCCTCTTCCAGGCCAGCTCTCTGCTGTGGCCAGGGAGTGCAGTGGAGGATGGCCCAAGTGCTTGGGCCCTGTACCCCATGGGAGACCAGGAGAAGTACCTGGCTGCTGCCATCAGATCAGTGCGGTGCACTGGCCGCAGCGCACTGGCCGCGGCGGCCATTGGAGGGTGAACCAACGGCAAAGGAAGACCTTTCTCTCTGTCTCTCTCACTGTCCACTCTGCCTGTCCAAAAAAAATTTAAAAAAAGAAAACACACATGAACCCGTAGGCAGAGGATGAATGAAGCTCACATTGTCTGTGAAGAATTTCCTTGATAGTGTTTTATATTTAAAGTAAAGCTTCCGGCCGGTGCCGCGGCTCACTAGGCTAATCCTCCGCCTAGCGGCGCCGGCACACCGGGTTCTAGTCCCAGTCGGGGCGCCGGATTCTGTCCCGGTTGCCCCTCTTCCAGGCCAGCTCTCTGCTGTGGCCAGGGAGTGCAGTGGAGGATGGCCCAGGTGCTTGGGCCCTGC
>NC_142882.1:89257500-89340000 GCF_051225735.1 Oryctolagus cuniculus | reverse complement strand
TTCCCGCCACCACTCACTGAGGAGACTGTGGCTTCTCGGCACCTCTGTCCAGGCTTGGTGGTAGCCGTGTGGGTGTGTTTCTGGCTGCCCGTTCTGTTCGGTGGGTCAAGTGTCCATATTCCTGTTGGCGCCGTGCTATTTGGCTGTAGCTTTGTGGCGCAGGAGAACCGGGTGACATCCTGCCATCGGTGACGACACGGACAAGCCCGGGAGACACCGTGGCAGGGGAAACAAGGCAGGCCCCCGAGACCCCACTCGTACGGGGAATCTAAACCTGCTGATGGCATGGAGGGCGAGGGCGGAGCAGCGGGGCCTGTGGCCGGGAGGAGCAGGCGCACAGCTGCAGCTGGGGCACCGGGCCGTTGTTCTGAGGCCTGGAGGAGGGTGCACTGTGCATGTTCTCTCCAGCAGAAATGACCACTTCCAAGGCCACAGCCACAGCAGGGACGCCGATGTGGTCACCGTCCAAGGTGTGTGTCCCGGAACAGCAAATCGTCATGCGCAATTCTTACGTGTCAGTTACAGTTTGGAGATCAAACATTTAAAAATCACGGCTGCTACACACAGAGAATATGTCTTCCATCTCAGCCCCAAAACCCAGGGTGAGTGGGACATGGACGGCGTGCGGAATTCACCAGACAGAGAGATGCTGAGACGTACGGAGACACCGGACAGTGAGCTCCACGCGCAGTGGAGGAGCTCGGAGCTCGCAGGGATTCGGAATCGCGAGGATGCGCCTCGGAAGCACCAGCTGACGGCATCTGACGACGGTCTCAGCCTGTCTAGTGCGTGCTGCTCCCAACGACTAAGCAGATTCTAATTTCTCTCCCTAATGCTGCCTTAATATTTAATAATACTTAAATGAATGAACTTAATAGTTACAGTTTTCTCCTTTGGAAACATATTTTGCCACATATAGTAAATTAATTCATTAATCAAAAATGCTGGCATAAATTGCATTCACTTAGACACTGCTGAATAGGATTTGAATTTTTTTTTGACAGGCAGAGTGGACAGTGGGAGAGAGAGACAGAGAGAAAGGTCTTCCTTTGCCGTTGGTTCACCCTCCAATGGCCGCTGTGGCCGGCGTACCGCGCTGATCCGAAGGCAGGAGCCAGGTACTTCTCCTGGTCTCCCATGGGGTGAGGGCCCAAGGACTTGGGCCATCCTCCACTGCACTCCCTGGCCACAGCAGAGAGCTGGCCTGGAAGAGGGGCAACCGGGACAGAATCCGGCGCCCCGACCAGGAATAGAACGCAGTGTGCCGGTGCCGCAGGCGGAGGATTAGCCTAGTGAGTCGTGGCGCCGGCTAGGATTTGGATTTTTTTTTTTTTTTGACAGGCAGAGTGGACAGTGAGAGAGAGAGACAGAGAGAAAGGTCTTCCTTTGCCGTTGGTTCACCCTCCAATGGCCGCCGCTGCAGCCGGCGCACCGCGCTGATCTGATGGCAGCAGCCAGGTACTTCTCCTGGTCTCCCATGGGGTGCAGGGCCCAAGCACTTGGGCCATCCTCCACTGCACTCCCTGGCCACAGCAGAGAGCTGGCCTGGAAGAGGGGCAACCGGGACAGAATCCGGCGCCCCGACCGGGACTAGAACCCGGTGTGCCGGCGCCGCAAGGTGGAGGATTAGCCTATTGAGCCACGGCGCCGGCTCTAGGATTTGGATTTGAAATTACAAATTCACTTAAATGCAGGAGATGTGTTGGAGAGGCGAGAGGATATGGGGTTGTGATAGAACCGACTCTAAACAGGGCAGCTGTGCTATTACAGCGGTATAATTTATCACCCAGCCCAGGTGCGGACAGAGTGGATGCTTCAGACGTGGCTGGAGCCGGCCATGATCTCAGCGAGCCTAGATCAGAGGTGAGGGGCTCTCCTCGCAGGAGAAGCTGGCCTGGGGCGGGGCAGGGCCCCCTCAGCCCAGGACAGGACCCCGCCCCTCCTCACCCAGTGAGGGGCGGAATCCAGGCAGGGCGGGCTCCGAGCTACCAGCGCCGTCCTGCCGGCGCTAACTGTCCTGCGATGCTGACCACCCTGGTGACGCTGACCACCCTGCCAGCGCTGACCACCCTGCCAGCGCTGACCGCACTGACAGCACTGACCGCCATCCCTGGGCATCAGGCACCGTCACACTTTCCTCGCAGACTTGCAGACGCGGAGGATCGGGGAGCTGGCCTGGGCAGAGCAGCCGGTGGCTGCCTGGCATCTGACCCACCTGGACGCACCTGCCAGCCTTGGGTGCGTCTGCGCCGCGGCACTGGGTTCTTCCTGCGCTCCTCACTCAGCCTAGGAAGCCGGCTCCAAAGTGGGTTGTGTGCTGCGTAGCCCCGTCCTCCGCCCTGCTCCGCGCAGTGACCGTCAGCCGGGGGCCAGCAGGCAGACGCGGATGGACATGTGCACTGTGCCCGCCTGCTTTTCAGGATCCCTAAGGGAACGAGTCGCCCTCCGCGCCTCTGGCCTGGGTGCACAGAGCTCCCGCGTTGCGTTTTCCTGCCCTGGGTGTTGGCCGCTTCTCCCCAGTGTAGACATGTGACTTTTCCCAACACGCATACGGCACGAGGAAGGCGGTCTGGAGGGGACCCAGGGGAGGAGTCCCTAACTCTTCTCTTCCCATCTCCCACCGGCCCTCAACCCACCTGGGCCACCGCCCCTCTGCCGCCTCCACCGGGGTCTCCTTGCTGAGCCTCCCCTCCCCGGCCCGCACTTCCCAGTGTGGGCCCACCGGGCGTGCTGGGCCTCCCGTCTCTGGGGAGCCGTGGGGGTCAGCTTCTTCATCCTGTGTCTGCCCGTCCCACACTCAGCCACAGTCCGGGGACCACGCGAGCACCTACCAGCAGGGCAGCTGTGTGCGCTCTGAGCGACCTGCCCACCTCTCCAAGCAAACAGCTCTCCTCTGTCCCTGTGCACCGGGCAGACCCCGCTTGACCTCATCGGCACAGTCCGGCCTCCGCCTCCACCCCCGCTCACCTGCCTGGGAGCCCTCGCAGCAGCCCCGTAGCCACTGGGAACCTCTGTTCTCCACACCCCCAGCCAAAGGACAGAGAACAATGGTTTTGCCTGTGACCATCATGTGACTCCCTGGACTAATGGTCCAACCAAATGATGACAAACTGATTGAGGCATTAGCTTCCCGGCCCAGCAGGCTAAGCCATTGCCTGAAACACCGGCCTCCGGTATTCGAGGGCCAGGCCAAGTCCCAGCTGCTCCGCTTCCAGTTCAGGCCCCTTCGCCCGCGCCTGGGAGGCAGCCAGCGCTATCTCGTGTACTTGAGTTCCTGCCACCCATGTAGAAGTCCTGGCTCCGGGCTGCAGCCCGGCCCAGCCCCAGCTGTTGTGGGCATTTTGGGGAGTGAACCAGCAGATGGAGTGTGTGTGTGTGTGTGTGTGTGAGAGAGAGAGACTAACTTTGCCTCTCAAATAAATAAATAAATAAACCTTGACAACAAAAAATAGATGGGTCAGGTATTTGCTGGGTCCCTGCTCTGTCCCAGCCCTCAAATTTCCTTTCCATCGACGACACCGCACTGTGACTGTGTCCCAGGTGTTGTCCCTGCGGTCTCCTCCTTCAAGGTGGAGACACAGCCCATTTACTTCCACGCTGGGCAGTCGGCCCTGACCCGATGGGAACGGCTGTGAGCGCCCGGAGATCGTGGCTGCGCTGCTGCACCTGCTTCCTCGCTGATGTCAGGACGGCTTCTGGCTCCTCTGCCGGCTGCCCCAGCATCCTTCCAGGTGAGAGAGGAGGAGCCGGAGCCCATGGGAGGACCACAGCAGGCTCTGTGTGATGGCGCGCGTGGTCCCAAGCGGGCCTCATTGCTACCTCTCACCATCACTGTGGTCGCTGGCCCATCACCGCCCATTCTGCAGCTGATTTCAAGGCAAAATCCTCCTCGCCTCTTAGTCTCCACGTTGGAGAAAAGCTGCTACCGCGAGGCTGTCCCAGAAGTGTGCGTGTGACCGCCGGGTTCGTGCTGCACCGGAACGCCTGCCAGGGTAACCCAGAGGCTCAGGGTGACAGCCGGTCACCTGCACCTGGTGTTGCTGTTGCAGGTTGCCGGTAACAGGCTTTCAAGACCCTGTTTGGTTAGAAGTATCAGCACACACAAGCACCGTGAACGAGCCGTGGGCACTGGGCATATCAGCATCCTATCGTAGGAGTCTGCTTCATATCCCAGGACAGCCAGCCCAGGCAGGGGCCTCCAGCCTCAAGCCCGCCGCGCTTCCCTGCTAGGCAAGTGCCAGTGTGCGCCGTCGCCTGGAAGAGGACGACTTTGTCCAAGCGTCACTGTGGCTGTCTGCTCAGGGAGGGGTGACGCATTTACTGCTCAGATCTGCGGGTCCCTGGTACGGCAGGGGTGGGAAGAGCAGTGACATTAACGCCACGTTATTCTAATTCAAACCACAGGAATGATGGGAAAGAAGGAAGCTGGATCCTTATCTTAGTCCATATACGAAAATCAGCTCAGAACGGACCAGAGATTCAAAGCTTAGGAGCCTAACTGTGAAGTTGTTGCAAGAAAATTCAGGGCAAAATGTCATGCCTGTGGACTTGGCAAGGATTTCCTGGATTCGACATCAAAAGCACGGCACCAAAAGAAAAAAATGATAAACTGGACATCAGTAAAACTAAAAGCGCTTGCACATCAAAGGGCTCCGTCTTCAGGCTGGAAAGGCAGCCCACAGCATGACAGAGGCATCTGCAAAGCACTTCCGTGACGAGGGAGTAGTATCCAGGATCTGCAAATCACTCGGAGTTCAGCAGCAGGAAGACTAACCCCCATCCAGAAGCGAGCAGATGAACTGACTAAGGAAACGCAAGATGAGAAACACGGATCGCAATAAGCTTGTGAAGTGACCGTTGGCAGCACTGCCATCAGGAAAATGCAAATCCCATCGGAGAAGCACCACTCCGCTCCCCTCAGGGTGCCTGTCATTACAGGCACTTAGATGTTAACGTGGGGGAAATGGAAGCCTGTGCACTCACTGCTGGTGAAAATGTAAACTGTCACGGAAACTGTTGGAAACAACTTGGTGATTCCTTAATGCTACACATGGAGTTGTCACGTGATCCAGGGATGTTACCCTGGGCACGTAGCCAAAGGAGGTGAGAGTCGGGACCCAAACAGAGGCCTGCACGCCGGTGTTTACTGCAGCGTCGTTCAGAACAGGCAGAAACTGGACCGCTGTGGCTGGACGGATGCACAGATCGGGCGCATGCGTGCCATGGAATATTAGTCAGCCCTAAACAAGGAAGGAGGTTCTGACCCACACCACAGCACGGAAGAGCCCTGAGGACCAGGGCCAGGCTCTGGACTCAGGCTCCGTCCCACACGTGAGCAGCTGGGTGGGTTGGAGAAGAGGGACGTTGTGACGCGAAGGGGCTGTGATGGCTGGAACAAGGTCACAGGACAGCTGAAGCAGGGGTGCTCAGCTCCGGCCACCAGGATGAAGGCCCGCAGAGGCGTCTCCTGAGCGGAGAGCAAACCCGAGCGGCTCACGACGGAGGGCAGACTTCCCGCACAAGACACGCCCAGAGCAGTCGGACGGGGGCTCGGCAGGCAGCGCGCAGGCTCGTTGGAGCAGCAAGCGGGACACCGGGACGTGGTGGCCGCAGAGTGAGTGGCGGGGGACTTCCGAGGATTCGGACATCCATAACGAATAACGGTGGAACAGGGAGACCAGGCCGACATGATCAAAATGCCAGTGTCGCGAGCTAAGCCCGTCCGCAGTGCGGCGGCTGGGATCTGTAGTGAGGGCGGTGACAGCTGTCAAAGCTGAGAAGACGCGAGCCGCTTGTCCAAGGGGCAGCTGGTGGCGAGCAGGAAGAGAGAGGGGCTACGAGGAATTTACTGGACAGCGCCCTGCGCAGGCTGGGGCGTGCGTGGACGCGCCTGTGGGAGGGGTCGCGCTGCCTCCCTGACCTGCCGCCGGGGCCGGCTAAGCTGGAAGAGGAGGTGCAGCCGATGAGGCAGCGCTCCTTGCGTGCACCCCCCCGGGGGGGGGGGCAGCCAGAGACGGCGGAGAACATTCCCGCGGCCCAAGGGAGAAGACGGACCTGGAGCACAGCCTCCTCTGTGCGCCATGCAAGCAAGGAGAGCGGGGGATGGGAAGCGGAAACATCGCCAACAACCATAAAAAACAATAATGAAAACCAACGTGAGACGCTATTTTAATGACTGCATGATCTTCTGTTTTGTGACTCTTAGCCGTTAGGAAACGGGTATTTAGGCCGCCGTCAAGTGTTTCAATGTACAACGAACACAGAATTTCACATTCTTGTATCTGTCTTCCCCAACTTGTAAAATTAGCTATTAGAGAGAGATACAAAGAACAGAGCTGGGCACGCTCAATTCTGACGTGGAGATGGTGCCAGCCCGGCTTCTTTGCAGACGCAGAACGTATCTTGCGAGGGACAGAGGGAGACAGGATGCCAGAAAGGATGGAGGCCGGGCAGGCCGGCAGGCTGCCACTCGGCCAGGCTCCAGGTGCGGGCTCCAGGGGCATTCCTCCTCTCAGCGAAACCTCAGTGGTCGCCCTCTCAGTCCCACTGATCGGATGAGCTCAGTCCTCGTGGTTGAGAATTATCTCCTTAACATCGTGGACTGTAGACGTTACCTACAGCAACCCTGAGCTGGCCCACGTGTGGCCGCGGGACACTAACCATCTCCCGAGCCAGGACACTCACAATGCAGTCACACCGTGTTGCCCCTTCTCCCCCGCCGTCTGCTTATTTGTGCACACTTTCCAAAGTAAGCTGTCGATTAACATTTTAATCTTGCGAACGGTGTGTCCTGTGGTTTGGTTTTATTTGGTTGCATTTTGCATTCATTGCTTGTACGTTCTCTTTTGTAAGATGTTGTAGGCCGTGACTTCTTGCAGTATTTTTAACTTCCTCTGAGCCGTTTACTGCTTTGAACCGCATTAGAGTTATGAGTACGGTGACAGGGATAAGATCCAGCTTGTTGTCCCACACATCTAGCCAATTATTGCAGCAATTATCCCATAGTCGCCCTCCTTCTAGCGTTCATAATGAGCCGGCTGCGATATACTTGGCTTCTCTCTCTTTTTCTGTTGCCTTGGACAGAGTAACGATTTCGTTATTTATTTTATGATTTTGTTATCTGATGAAACAGCTATTATAACCCAATAAGTAAAGTAAGTATTCAGTGAGTAATAAAGCCCAAGGTTTAGTTTCTGGAACCTTTATAAATGACGTCTGGAAAGCCGTGTCCCACCGCCCCTTGCCTTAAGCACTAGGTGAGGATGGGGCTGCGGGTGCTGGGTCTATGAAGAGCCGCCTACGCTTCCCCAGGTCCTGACTGTCTCGGGTCGATGGGGTGGGCATCTCGGAGCGTCGCCTGTTCCCGCCGCCCCCCGTGCCTCCTTGCTCCCCGCCTGCTGAATCCACTTCACAGGGCCAAGACCTCTGAAACCAGGGCCGGGCTGTGTCCATGTGCTGCACCTGTCGTCAGGACCCCACCCGTCTCCCCCATCCTTGCTCCCTCGCAGCATAAGCGCTCCCATAGGCTCCCAGTTACCCTCCTGTGTGCTTACCGAGAGGGGCCGCTGCGCTCTCGGCTCACCCGGCCCTGTGCTCACCCCTTCCTGGCTCTCTGCCCCCCACCCCCCGGCACAGCTGCACAGTCCCCGTCCACCTCCCCCGAGGACCCCCGACTTCCTCCCCTCCCCGGATGCTCGCGCAGGCTCGCTGCCCGAGAGGCTCCCTCCGCGCTCCGTCGCTCGGGCTATTGCTGCGGGTGCCGTCATCTGCTCCGTCTCACTGCCACACACCCCACACCCACCTCACCCCAGAGTCACCGTGCGGTGCCCCTCCGCCCCTGGCCCAACGCAGGCCTCTCCGGATCTTCCAAACCCCCAGCGGCTGAATACTTCCCCGAGGAAGTCTTGCCCTAGAGGGCCAGGGGATGCACGGATTCCTCTGACGTTGTCCCCCCGGGATCTTGTACTCAAGGTCTTCCTGCTGGATGACAAACTCGGGTGTCTGGAAGTCACCCCAACATGGCATTCATCCCCGTGAAGGCGGAGTGACTCACTCTAAGCAGAGCTGTTACAAGGCAAGTGGGAGGCCGGCTCACTAGGCTAATCCTCCGTCTGCGGCGCCAGTACCCCAAGTTCTAGTCCTGGTTGCCCCCCTTCCAGGCCAGCTCTCTGCTGTGGCCAGGGAGTGCAGTGGAGGATGGCCCAAGTGCTTGGGCCCTGCACCCCATGGGAGACCAGGAGAAGCACCTGGCTCCTGCCTTCGGATCAGCACAGCATGGCGATTTGGGGGGTGAACCAATGGAAGGAAGACCTTTCTCTCTCTCTCCCTCTCTCTCTCTCTCAACTCTGCCTGTCAAAATAAGTAAATAAATAAAAAACAAGGCAAGTGGGAAACAGCATGACAAATGCAAGCAGGTGGACAGAGGGAAGAGTGGGAGTGAACAAGGAAGCCGCCCGTCCTCTGTGGAGAGCCGACTGCCCTGAAGGCGGCCGCACACACCAAGCCGTCCGCGATGGGTGCTTTGCTGGCAGGGACGACTTGGGCTGAGAAGGTGGCAGGCGGCTATGGGGTGGCGGCGGCAGCCTCAGGCCGGCACTCCAGGGAGCGCGTCTCGCCAGGCTCGGGGCCCTGGGACCGTCAGAGCAGGAGTTCCGCCTGCCCGAGTGCACTAGAAACACCACCCGTCTCCTCTGTTGGGAAGAAAGCGACAGGCGCCCGCCTTCCCCGTGTGTGCAAACCAGGGACGTCCAGCCGTGCCGGCGTCACCAGGAGCACGCGCAGGGCAGCCGGCCAGTCTGCCGGCAGAGTGAGGCGCCTAGCGCCCACCTCATGAGCCTTCAAGTAACTCACCCACTTGAAGGCGCCGCGCAGCGAGCCCGCCTCTCCTGCCTGCCCTCCGTCCTGCCGGGACGTGGCTCTCATCCTCGCCAGCTCGGCCGGACGCAGTGTTCCCGAGCTTCCCCTTTGGTCTTGCCTTTCAGGGAGGTCCCGTGACTGCCACACGGCATCACGTTGACACAACGTTAGAAACACGTTTTCTAAATGGATTTCTTCTTGGCAGGAGCGTCTACTTGGAGGAAGACTATCAGCATCACCCTGAACTTTCAGAGCAGGAGAAGGAAAGCGGAGGGTTCTGTTTCTCCCCCTCCAGGCCCACCCGTGGAAGAGAGGTCCTCTCTGGTGGAGCCGCCTTTGCCGTGTCAGAACCCATAAATACGGCCTGTCCCCCTGAGTGGGAGGAGCCGGCCCCCTAACCTGAACCGGAACTGGCTGAGGACATGACTCGGGTGCCGGGTGCACGCTGGGAGCATTCGTCTCCTAACTGGCTCAGCTGTCCTGAGAACCCCAGGAGGCAGACGCCATCCTTAGACCCGGCCTACAGACACCGTGCACAAGGCCAGGGAGTCTGCCCCGGGTCTCAGGGCAGACACCATCCTTACCCCCAGCCTACAGACACCATGCACGAGGCCAGGGAATCTGCCCCAGGGTCTCAGGACAGACGCCATCCTTACCCCCAGCCTACAGACACCGTGCACAAGGCCAGGGAGTCTGCCCCCGGTCTCAGGGCTGAAGCCATCCTTACCCCCAGCCTACAGACACCGTGCACAAGGCCAGGGAGTCTGCCCCGGGTCTCAATGCACAAGGCCAGGAGTCTGCCCCGGGTCTCAGGGCAGACGCCATCCTTACCCCCAGCCTATGGGCACCGTGCACGAGGCCAGGGAGTCTGCCCCGGGTCTCAGGGCAGACGCCATCCTTACCCCCAGCCTACAGACACCATGCACAAGGCCAGGGAGTCTGCCCCGGGTCTCAGGGCAGACGCCATCCTTACCCCCAGCCTACAGACACCGTGCACAAGGCCAGGGAGTCTGCCCCGGGTCTCAGGACAGACGCCATCCTTACCCCCAGCCTACAGACACCGTGCACGAGGCCAGGGAGTCTGCCCCGGGTCTCAGGGCAGACGCCATCCTTACCCCCAGCCTATAGACACCGTGCACGAGGCCAGGGAGTCTGCCCCGGGTCTCAGGGCAGACGCCATCCTTACCCCCAGCCTACAGACACCATGCACGAGGCCAGAGAGTCTGCCCCAGGTCTCAGGGCAGACGCCATCCTTAGACCCAGCCTATGGGCACCATGCACAAGGCCAGGGAGTCTGCCCCGGGTCTCAGGGCAGACGCCATCCTTACACCCAGCCTACAGACACCGTGCACAAGGCCAGGGAGTCTGCCCCGGGTCTCAGGGCAGATGCCATCCTTACACCCAGCCTATGGGCACCGTGCACGAGGCCAGGGAGTCTGCCCAGGGTCTCGAGTGCTGCAGCCGGGTCAGAACCACGCTGCTGATTTGCAGAGCTGCGCTGAGCTCTCTGAGGGGTCCCACGTGTGCCTGCGTGAGGAGAGGCTGAGGGTGTCCGGGGTGCACTGCCCTAGTGGCTCACTCCTCATTTTCTACAACTCTCACAAAGAGTTTATTTCACTTCGAGGTTGAGAACAGCGTGACCTCTCGATGGAGTTCTGAGCCAGGTGGCCCATTCCCCACAACTGCCGGAAGCCCCAGCGCGACTCTGAGGGCCACAGTTTCGAGGGCTGGTCCCACGGCTCCCCCTCTGGAGGGAGGCTCAGGCTGAGCAGGTGAGGGACAGGCTTGCTGGAGCCCTCCTGCTCTGTGAGAGCAAGCCCGCATAGGGGCGTGTGGGTGGCATGACTCGCGTGCACACGTGTGTGCGTGTGTGTGTGTGTGTGCATGTGTGGTCAGCTGCTCAGCAGCACTGGGATAACAGCTGTGAGCATGTCCATGAGACAGGAGTGTTTTCCTGAGGTCCTTGCAGCCTGCGGGGACGAGCACCCCAGAACAACTGAGCCACAGCTGGGCCAGCACTGTGAAGTGGGGGCTGGGAGATTATAAAACACACCGACCTCACCTAGCCAACCTCACCGCCCAAAGCAGCCACATGGATGCACGCGGACACCTGCTACCTATCTGTCACCTATCGTGTATCCATGATCCAACCACCCATCCATCCGTTCATCTCCCTCTCCGTCCATACAGACATCTATCATCCATGTGCCCACCCATCACTTTGTTCACCCATCATCTGTTTTCTATCACCTACCTATCTATCATCAGTCTATATATCTATCATCTGTCTAGTTTCATCTGTCCATCATCCATCTGTCCATCCACACACCATCCATTTATCTGTCATCACCCTACTGACCTATCTATCATCCACCTGTCTATCCATATCTATTCATCATCTGTCCATCATCCATCTGTCCACCCACACACCATCTATTTTTCTGTCATCTACCTACCGACCTATCTACCCAGCTGTCCCCCCGTCTGTCCGTCATCTCTCTCGGTCTCTGCATCATTTGCGTCTGTGATGCCCTGACCCTGCGTCTTCTCGTCCAGTCCGTGGTTCCCGAGTGGTCATTGGGACAAAGACGACATTGACAGATTTCTTAGACCATTTCAAGAAATAGCAAATGTTTTACAGTATTTGTTGTTAGTTAAATGAGGACAAACACGTCTGGAAGGCACTTGATAAAAGCTCATTCAGTCAACGGGCGCTTGCCGGCGCTCACCCAGGGCAGCTGGGTTGGACCAGCGGGCACAGCAGAGCCCAGGACTCTTCCAGAAGGTGCGCAGGAGACGCAGTGGCTTACAAACACACAGGGAAGCGCACGACGTGCTGCCCTGAAAGCTGGCGAAGGCTCTGGACACCAAGAAAAGTGCGTCTGGGCCGGGGGCAGGGCGCCAGCAGAAGCCAGCGAGAGAGAGGCCGGGGAGGCAGGGGCGGCCACTGCGACAGCCCTCAGCCCCCAGGCCCCAGCAGGTCCACGCAGCGTCTGCCAGGCCGCCAGGGGCGCGGGCCGCCCGAGGCAAGCAGGCCAGCTCCTGGCTGGAAGCAGGAAGGGGCTTGTGTTCTGCGGGAGAAAGAAGTCAACGCGGGGTTCTGAGGCTGAGACAATGCAGCAGGACAGGTGCCACAGGCTCACTTTGGGTGTCGGGCTGGGGCTGGATTGTCATGGAGACAGGGTGACGATGTGGACCGTGGGTGCCAGCGCCCAACATTGATCAGCTGGAGGGTGTAGATTCTGAACAGACCCTTAATGTAGAGCCGGAGCGGTTTCCCGAAAGCCGGGGTGTGGATCCCCGGAGACACGGAGTGTGCAGCCTTCACGGGGTGGCTGGGACCGCTGCTGGCGCGGGCGGGATGCACACACTGCCTGTCCCTCCAGAGACGCCAGTGGCGCCAGCGCAGGGCGCGCTTTCCCAGAGAGGTCTGAGCTGGGGACAGAAGTCGGGGATTCTTCTCCATGGGAACACAGGGGGAAATCCCCAGATGAGCGCGAGTGACAGAGGTGAGAACTGCAGGGTGCAGGCCAAGCCCTGGGGCGCGCAGGTAGGAAAAGGAGACACCTGGGTCCGCGGATTGCACTCCCAGCAGCTCGTGCCCCAGAGTTCTCATTCACACGTGGGCCTCCGGAAACGGCCTTGCCGTTGGTCCTTGGAGCCCAGGGCTGCGACCTGGACCGGCTGCACGGAGCAGGCAGCCTGCAGGTGGGGCCGGCCGTCCTCTCCTGAACGAATCAACCCAGACCTTCCTGCCGCGTCTCCCAGGAAAACCGTCCCCTTGGTGACAGTGACTCATTGGTGCTTTCTGACAGCTCGGTTAGGCATCCAGGAAGCGGCTGCTTTGGGCAAACATCCTCCTGCCGTGGGTGATGGTCCCCACAGCTCCCGCCACGGCACAAGGGGGCGCCGCCTGGGTCAGGGAGGGCTGAGCTGGGATCTAGGAGCCAGGGGATGGGATTCTGATGGAGAGAGAAGGTGCACCCGGGTGTCGGATGGCAGTTGCCGGGCCTCTGCTCAATTATGCAGAAATGTGTCATCAGAAAGGCTCCAGGCTGTGATTCGCCAACGTTCAGAAAGAGCAACTTGGCCTTTGTCAGACCAAATTCCGCGGGGATGCGAATTCCAGAGACGTGAGTACAGTCCGTACCGGCCTGTCCTCAGATGTGGATTTATCGCCTCTGGCACGGGAGCCGGTTCACCTTAGGCGATCTCGCCCGCTCTGGGTCACCGGGGGAGGGGCGGTGCAGCAAGGCCTTCGGTTTTCACGGCCGTCAGAACAAAACCGCGCTGCAACTCACCCCTGCCAGCCTTGAGCTGCTTCTGCCGAAAGACAAGGACCAAAACAGGCGCAGGTGTGAGTGAGGGTGGAGGCGGGACGGCCAGTGAGGCCGTGTCCCCAGGGATGCCGAGTCCCGGGGCCAGGGGCGGGGCGATGGCAGGAGGAGGGCAGAGGGACTGGGAGGGACTTCCCACACCGTGTCCTGGTCACACTGAGTGCCCTGGAGTCTTTCGTCTCCGAAAGACAAAATCACCAAGCGTCCTGGAAAAATAAGGTGAAGACCCCACTGATCAGACCACGTGACGGCCACGGGTCCTTTCTCATTTTGCTGGCTTCGAGACAGCTTCACACCTACGGAATGATTTGCAGGGAACTCTTTCATGATGAGCTCGAAGCCATCGCCTTTTCTCCCTTCCCCGAGAACTTGAGTTAAACAGCTGCCAGTGTTGGTCTTTCCATTTGAGAGACGGACACCTGGTGCTTCTCCTTCCAAACGCTGTTTCTTGCAAAATCCCATCTGCTTGCTTCTCCGGCAAACGTCCAGGCGGCCAGGAGCTGTAGGTGCGGGCTGGACCGGGGCCACGGCAAGGGGGCAGGGGCTCTGCCGGGTGACGTCAGCCTGGCGCGGGCTTCCCTCCTCGCAGCCCCTGGAAGACGCGTGAGTACTTTCTGGCCAGTTCTTAGCTGTGGAAAAAACTATCTTCTGCCAAAATAGATTTGAAAAGCTGGAACCCTGGCGAGGGCGAGTGCTTTAATCCAGAGCCGCGTTGGCCCCTCTGCAGAGGCATGACAGGAAGAGAAATGGCCGGCCTCCTGGTCCCAAGGCCGTCAGAGACTCCAGGCCTGGGGACACGAGAGGACCCCGCTCTGGTGCTTCAGATCTGCACGGCCGATCGCAGCCACGCTCAGCCTGCTCTCCCGTTTCTGGCAGGGTGGACCACCTGACGGGGGAGGGTCCCGGACGACTCCCCCTGCAGCCCCACTCTCCACCCCTGGGGCGGTCGGACCCAGGATCCCTGCTGATGCTCACAGCCCTCCCGTAGGACGGGCCAGTGTTGGCTGGAACCTGGCACACCTCCCGCACCCGCTAAATCAGCTCTGATTACTGTCAGACCCAGCACCATGCAAACGCTGTGCAAATGCTCACCACACGTGCCCAGGACACGCCCAGTGTCTAATCTGATGATCGGAGGAGACAGACCCCGCGGATGGTGGGCTGGGGGTGGCTGTGCACGCACACTGCGTGAGCAAGGCCGGCTCACGTGCCAGCGGGGGCCCAAGTGGGGCACGGAGTGTTTCCTGTGCTACAGTCTCGAGTATTCTATTTGTGTAGAGAAGCCCAGTTACTGGTGACTTGCCCCTCTTCTTCCCTGAGCTCACAGGGTGCCTACCTCATCAGTGCGAGGTCCCCACTGGCTGCCCGGCATCAGTGTCCCCTCTCCCACCTGAGCTCACAGGGTGCCTGCAGTGTCAGTGCGAAGGTCCCCACTGGCTGCCCAGCATCAGTGTCCCCTCTCCCACCTGAGCTCACAGGGTGCCTACCTCGTCAGTGCGAGGGTCCCCACTGGCTGCCCGGCATCAGTGTCCCCTCTCCCACCTGAGCTCACAGGGTGCCTGCAGCGTCAGTGCGAGGGTCCCCACTGGCTGCCCGGCATCAGTGTCCCCTCTCCCACCTGAGCTCACAGGGTGCCTACCTCGTCAGTGCGAGGGTCCCCACTGGCTGCCCGGCATCAGTGTCCCCTCTCCCACCTGTGCTCACAGGGTGCCTGCAGCGTCAGTGCGAGGGTCCCCACTGGCTGCCCGGCATCAGTGTCCCCTCTCCCACCTGAGCTCACAGGGTGCCTGCAGCGTCAGTGCGAGGGTCCCCACTGGCTGCCCGGCATCAGTGTCCCCTCTCCCACCTGAGCTCACAGGGTGCCTGCAGCGTCAGTGCGAGGGTCCCCACTGGCTGCCCGGCGTCAGTGTCCCCTCTCCCACCTGTGCTCACAGGGTGCCTACAGCGTCAGTGCGAGGGTCCCCACTGGCTGCCCGGCGTCAGTGTCCCCTCTCCCACCTGAGCTCACAGGGTGCCTACAGCGTCAGTGCGAGGGTCCCCACTGGCTGCCCGGCATCAGTGTCCCCTCTCCCACCTGAGCTCACAGGTGCCTGCAGCGTCAGTGCGAGGGTCCCCACTGGCTGCCCGGCATCAGTGTCCCCTCTCCCACCTGTGCTCACAGGGTGCCTGCAGCGTCAGTGCGAGGGTCCCCACTGGCTGCCCGCTGCCCCACTGCTGAGCTGCTCTTGCTGTAGCTCTTCCGCCTCCCCCGTCTCCCTGGAGCCTGCTCCACTCAGGCTCTTGTGCCCACGGCTCTGCAGACGCCATTCTTAGGGGAACAAGCAAGGATCTCCACGTGCTCATTCACTCCTCCATTCCATACCTGTCACCTCAGGCCACTCATCCCACCTGGCCCGTCCTGTCCTTGTCCCTCTCGCATCCCTGGGCTCCAGTGGGGCTCCTCCCCACCTCCCTGAACAGAGCAGGGTCCTCCGATGGGCATCGTCCCCCAGGTGAGGGCAGTGTGAGCCCGGGGCTTCTGTTTGCTGCAAGGAGGGTCCTCCTTGGAGACTCAGGATCCCAGGGGAATGGCTGTCAGACTGGGCCAGAGGCGAGCCTGGCCTCCCTATGACAGAGATCTCTAGGAGCACACCACCTGCCACCTGCCACCTGCCACCTGCCACCTGCCACCTGCCACGGGGATGCACCGAGAAGTCAAGACCCAGAGAACTTTAAATGCTAAAACTTGTCTGCCTGTAACTTTCAAGAAGATTGATTTATTTGAAAAGCAGAGTTAGAGAGAAGGAGGCAGAGAGAGAGAGAGGAACGCCCATCCACTGGTTCACTCCCCAAATGTCCACAACAGCCTGGGCTGGGCCAGGCTGAGGCCAGGAGCCCAGATCTCTTTCCTGGTCTCCGACGTGGGTGGCGGGGCGCACGTACTCAGGCCATCTTCCACTGCTTTCCCAGGCGCACTCGCAGGGAGCTGGGTTGGAAGTGGAGCAGCTGGGAGTCCACCTGGTGCCCAGGCAGGATGTCGGTGTGGCAGGCGGCGGCTTAGCCTGCTGTGCTGAGACACTGGCCGCTGCCTGTGATTTTTAAGGGATCATCGTTTGGAAGGGGGACTAGGCTCTGCTCGTGTTAAAAGAAGAGGGATATCTCAATGAGATATTTATTGCCTCGGGTTGGATATGAGTTTGGATACTGAATGTCCCCAAAGGCTTAATTAAGCTCAGTGACATCCAAGAGGGTGGGATTACTCTAATTAGGGTGTTTGGGGGGCGGAGCCTTTGGGAAGCGATTAGGTCGGGTTGTGTTGACAGGTGGCTTTACAACACAGGTTGACCTGAGGACATAGACAGACACACAGTCCTCGCCAGTGAGCTCCGAGCTGCCTGGGGACCCTGCCAGCCTGCCGGATCTGGGATTGCGAACCTAAAAGCCAACCACGGAAGTGAGTCTCTCCTTCCTCGGTAGCCGTGCCGGGTATTTCACCATAGCAACGAAAGACCAACTGCAGCTAACGCTGCCTACTTGCTCACTCCCGGGTCCCTCCCGTGCGCACGGCACCTGTAGCGTCTTCGGCGTGGGCCAGTTCCTCTGCTGGCTCCTCCAATGCTGAGTTGGTGAGGAGGAAGGGACTGGACCGTGGAGAAAGTTCCTTTCCTCTCACGTCACAGAGCAGAGGCCCAGGTCAGGGTCAGAACGCACAGGCTCAGGTTTGCCTCTGCCACTTGCTGCCTGTGTGACCCTCACCTAAGACCTCAGCTCTCCAGGATCCCAGCAAAAATGCTAACCCTCAGAAATCAGCTTACAGGAAGTCAGCTCTCCTGGCTGTGAACACAGCCACAAGACAGAAGGGAGACTCTTGGGTGGGGGTACATTCCGCCCGTGCCCCAGGCAGAGGCACAAAGTCCACAGATCTTTGATCGCCAAGGACGACGTCCGGATGAAGCCTGACCAGACCCACAGGGCTGCAGCTCTCCAGCAAGGACAAGCAGCACACACAGCGATGGCATGGGCAGCAGTGTGGGCACACCCCTGGGACACCCCTGCCCAGGGAGAGTGCACTGCCGTGCGGGAGGCAATGTGTGGTAGCATGTGATCCGGCTCTTCCGGAACCTGGGCTGTGCCAACAGAGCTCCCTGAACCCAAAGGCGGCTGAGCGCCCCACTGTCCAGGGCCACGCCACACAAGGAGCTGGGCAGGACGCGGCCCCTGAGCGGGGGGGGGGGGGGGTGGTGCAGCATCTACCGGGAGCAAGCGAGGAGGCGTCTCCGCCCGAAGCCTCCAGGGACTGTGCACGGCTGGGCCCCGGGAGATGTCCTGGAGAAGAGATGGCAGATTTGAGTAGAGAACGGAACTGAGACCCTCGGTGTTCTCCCGGAGCCGTCAGAGAAGGGCAGCATTCAGGGTGGAGAGGGGACCCAGCTGGTGGGACTGAGATGGGTGGCCGCGGGCTCACCTGCTCTCCTCAGTAGCCCCCACTGGCCACTCCTCCCCAGGATCCCATGGGCTCTCCTGCTCTCCTGAGTGCCCCCACTGGCCACTGCCCCCCCCAGGAGCCCGTGGGCTCGCTCTCCTGCTCTCCTCAGTAGCCCCCACTGGCCACTGCCCCCCCAGGAGCCCATGGACTCTCCTGCTCTCCTCAGTAGCCCCCACTGGCCACTGCCCCCCCAGGAGCCCATGGACTCTCCTGCTCTCCTCAGTAGCCCCCACTGGCCACTGCCCCCCCAGGAGCCCATGGACTCTCCTGCTCTCCTCAGTAGCCCCCACTGGCCACTCCTCCCCAGGAGCCCGCGGGCTCACCTGCTCTCCTGAGTCTCCCCCACTGGCCACTCCTCCCCAGGAGCCCACAGGCTCACCTGCTCTCCTGAGTCTCTCCCACTGGCCACTGCCCCCCCAGGAGCCCGCGGGCTCTCCTGCTCTCCTTAGTAGCCCCCACTGGCCACTCCTCCCCAGGAGTCCGCGGGCTCACCTGCTCTCCTGAGCCTCCCCCACCGGCCGTCCCTCCCCTGAAAACCCCAGCTCTACACAATTCCGTGAGCCTCCCCCTGCCACACAGCCTCCAGCTGTGGAGGGGAGTTGTGCACGTGGTGGGGTGCGGTGGCAAGCACGTCACAGTGACTCCTGTGTGTTTGGGGGCAGGTACTTTGAGGCTAAGCAAACATCCTTTTTCCTCCAAAATGGCACTCAGGGGCTGGCCTTGGGGTGCGCAGTTCAGCCACTGCCCGCAGCACCTGGAGTCCTGGCTGCTCCACTTCCGACCTTGCTCCCTGCTGTGGCCTGGGACAGCGGTGGAGGATGGCCCAAGTCCTTGAGCCTCTGAACCCGCGTGGGAGACCCGGAAGAAGCTCCTGGATGCTGACTTCGGATCAGCCCAGCTCCAGCTGTTGCAGTCATCCGGGGAGTGAACCAGTGGATGGAAAATTTCTCTCTCTCCCCCTCTGCCTCTGCCTCTCTGTAACTCTGCCTTTCAAATAAATAAATAAATAAATACCTCCCTTTCTCTCTGTAGCTTTTTCAAATAAACAAAGTAAATCTTAAAGCAAGTGTGTGGGATTTTACACAGTTGAAAGGAAAGAGTAAGATTTGTCTGTTTTCTTCTAATACAGGATCACACAGGATCGCCCGGGGGCCAACACTCAGTAGGTGCACGAGTGTGCAGATAGATGGACACACGTGTGTGTGTGTGCACAGATCTGTGCGGAAACTTGACCTCAGCAAGCAAGAAGGGAACCCAAAGATCGGGACAGTGACATGCAAAATAACTGCTGGTGAATACCGAAACAGTTTTATCCGGAGAATCAGAGTGAGTATCATTAGTTACCTCAGACCGTGAAGGGACGGGCAGCGCCAGGTCACATGGTCCAGAAATGGTGGCGGCAGGACCATTTCTGCACCATGCTGGCTCAGCCCTGATCTGTAGTTAGCTTAATATCCATCAAAAATGTCTAGAATCACAGCTACTCACTGTGATTACCAGAACAAGGAATCGCACACGCACGCACAGACAAAAGGATATTGCAAAAAGCAAATGAGTCTACATTTATTGACATTTTAATGGGGAAAAAAACAGAAACACGTAGAGACAAGAACAAAATAAAATAAGACAGTTGGTGAGAAATAGTATCTACTTGCCATTAGGAACTCAGCAGGTAATGTAATCCATTGATATCCCTGTTCTCGTTAGTAATAAAAACCAAGCATAAAGAAGAAACAAGGAAAAGTGCACGTCTCTCAAAACCCAGAAACAACCGGTGAGACCCCCCGAAGCCGTGCACACATGCACAGCTTTCTGTGAACAGTGACGCAACAGCTTCCAAACAAAATCCGCGCCCGCGTGCATTCGCCTGTTGTTTTATTTCTCGTTTTGTTTTTAGTGAAGCGGCACTGGAGAGTTCTTGGAACTTTGTGGGCTGTTAGGTCCTTCTCTACGGGGTCACAGACAGAGGGAAGGGTGAGACCCACCTGCAGGGGCGGGGTCTTCAGGGAGGAGCCGCCGTGAGCCGGGCTGGTGACGTCATACACCTGCGTGTGCCACAGCAGTGTGGACCCAGACCAGGAGCGCACGTGACCGATGAGGCAGATTAAACAGCACCGCACACATCCAAGCCACCATGAAATTGTGCCCAAGTCAGTGTGCTGCTGAAATTTGGATTCTTAATTGCGTGTGTGCCCAAGTGGACGTACTGGTATTCAGAGTACACGTGTGGGTATTCGTCGGCCCACCCATCCCCCTAAAACATCCATATGTACTCCCTGTGTGCCGGTGTGCTCTCCAGCCACATTCCAAAGAGAGAACAAAAATAACAGGTGGCGCGGTTGAATCGGCCTCCCACGCCAAAACGCTATTTGCCAAAACGCCTCAGAACGTTACAAGAACACAAGGGGATGGGATCCTACTTACCGCGTCCGCCGGAATCGGTGACTGACAGAGTGCGGATAGAGCAGTGCGTTTCGTCATGACGGCGTTGAGCCAGTGTAGACAGACGTGATGTCTTCCTTCTGGTCCCGGCTTCCCCCAGCCTCGCTGCACGCGTCCCCGCGGAGGGTCCCCCTCCTCTCCGGCCGGGTTTCGTCGTCACTGCGGAGTGCACACGGGGAGGCTGTGCCTCTGTCACCCAGCGTCCTCCCTCGCTGGGAAGCTCGCCTGCCCCTGGGCACGCCCATCAGCACGTGCCACCGTCCAAAGAGCACCCCAGGCCCGAGGGCAGCGCCTGGGCAAGACCCTTCCTGCACAGCACCAGTGGTGGAGGGTGGGAGCTCTGTGTGTGTGCCACAGACACTGCCCCGAGTGTAGACAGTGATGCTCCGTACACGTATGCTTGAAACCAAGAAAGGGGTACGGAACGTGTTCCCCCAGGAGAGATGACCCGCGTCTGACCGCTGCACTTGGTCTGATTTGAACCCCATGCAGTGAATCCAGACACTGCACGGCACCCCATCAATAAGACACATTTTTATGTATCAGTTAAAATTTTAAAAAGACAGGAACTCCAAAGTCAAATCGCTGTGCACAGAGGAATCTGTGCAGGTCCGTTTCGTTACCAGGGTGTTCAGGAGCTGGCTCTGGGCTGAACAACTACATGGATTTAACATGCGTCGCTTGTCAGCTTCCTTGCTGCCTTGACAACCCCCATTACTTAAGGCCGTGTGCCTGTGCACCGTCTCCACGGGAGGCTGAGGGGAGGGGGGCCCTGATTCATAACTGAGACACCCAAGAACGAGAGGCAGACGCTGGCCGTTGAGAGCCCAGCACGTGAGAGCCGAGTGCGCAGGTGTGACCCGGCAGGCAGGTGGCTGGAGAGAGGGGCTGAGGTTGCCCAGCCACCGCCGGACGCGTACATGCTGCATCGCGTGTGTGTTCCTGGAGTGGGCTCCACATCACCTAACCCTTCACGTACTGGCGAGTTGTATCACTCGCGTGCGACTGCATTCACGTATGAGCAGACTCCCAGTGACGCTGGCTGTGGCCCTGGCTCCTCTCTGCTCTCTGTTTTGTAGCATCTTGGCCTCCCGAGCCACAGGAATCCAGCTCCATGAAGTTAACCGGGCAGCGTTCCTCTTCCACTTCCAGAGGACGTTATTTACAATTCGTGTTAATTCTTCTTCAAATGTTTTGTAGAACTCTAAAGTGAAACCATCTGAGCTTGGACACTTTTAGAGGGGACCAGGGTGCAGCTGTTAAATCCTGCATCCAATTTCCTGGACAAGTTATAAGGCTATTAAATTGCTTACTTCACATTGGATGAGTTATTACAGTTTTGAGAAATTCATCTATTTCTTCTAAATTGCCAAATGCCTGTGTGGGAGTGATTCTGGCACCCTCTCGCCCTCCGCACACCGACGATGCTCCGTGCTGTCCGCCCTGCAGCTGCCGAGACCGGAGAACGTCTTCTCTCTACTTCTCGTTCAATCCTCCTCGGACTGTTGTTGTTGTTATTAACCTTCACACAGGGGCAGGCGTGTGGTCTGCAGCCATGTTTCCAGCTTCCTGCCAGTGCTGTTGTCCACGTGGGAGATGGCATTGAATTCCTGGCTTCTGCTTCAGCCTGGCCCAGCCCCAACCGCTGTTGGCATTTAAGGAGGGAGCCAGCAGCTGAGAGCGCTCTCTCTCTCTCTCTCCCCCTCTCTCTCTCTCTGTCTCTCTCTGTCTCTCTCTCTCTGTCTCCCTCTCTCTCCCTCTCTCTCTCTCTCTGTCTCTCTCTGTCTCTCTCTCCCTCTCTCTCTCTGTCTCTCTCTCTCTGTCTCTCTCTCTCTGTCTCCCCCCCCTCTGTCTCTCTCTCTCTCTTTCTCTCTCTGTCTCTCTGTCTCTCTCTGTCTCTCTCTCTGTGTCTCTCTCTTTCTCTCCCTCTCTCTCTCTCTGTCTCTCTCTCTCTCTGTCTCTCTCTCTCTCTCTCTGTCTCTCTCTGGCTCTCTCTCTCCCTACCAAGTAATAATAAAAATACACATAACCAGCTCTCTTCTTCTTTAATTTGCTCTGTTGGTTTCTGTTTTCAGGTCTACGAGTGTTGGCTGCGCTCTTCGTTCCTTCTTGCCTTTTGCTTCTTTGGACTGATTTTTCTCTGTCCTGTCAAAGTTCCTGGAGGGACCCAGCATCAAGGCACAGCAGGTAAAGAGGCTGCTTGTGGTGCCGGCACCCACACGGGCACAGGATCGAGCCCCGGCTGCTTCACGTCTGAGCAGCTCCCTGCTAAGTGCCTGGGAGAGCAGCAGAGACGGCCAAGCCCTTGAGTCCTGCACCCACTCGGGAGACTCAGACGAAGCTCCTGGCCGCCGCTGGCCGCTGCAGCCGTCTGGGGAGTGACCCAGCAGGCAGAAGACCCTCTCTCTGTCTCCGCTTCTCTCTGCGCGACTCCACCTCCAGATAGATGATTCGCCCTCTTCTTTGCGTCCACCTCGGGTCACACGTGCTGAGCCTCACATACAGTGTGTAGCTGGCTCCTGCTCCTTAACCCTCCACCCCTGCCTCGGGCTTGACGTACGCTGCTCATTCGCAGGAGATGCGATTACTGCTGAAAGGCCTCACATCTGCCAGTGTGTGTGTGTGTGCGTGTGTGTACATGTGAATGTGTGTGTGCATGTGTGTACATGTGTGTGCGTGTGTGTGCGTGTGTGTACATGTGTGTGCATGCGTGTGCGCATGTGCATGTGTGTGTACGTGTTCGTGTGTGTATGTGTGTGCCTGTGTGCGTGTGTGTGGATGTGTGTGTGCATGTGTGCGCATGTATGTGTGTTGTGTGTGTATGTGCATGTGCCTGTGTGCCTGTGTGTGCGTGTGTGTACATGTGTGTGTGCGTGTGTGTACATGTGTGTACATGTGCATGTGTGTGCATGTGCGCGCGTGTGTATGTGTGTGCCTGTGTGTGCGTGTGTGTGTGGATGTGTGCGTGCACGTATGTGCACATGTGTGTGCGTGTGTGTGCACGTGTGTGCATGTGCACGTGTGTGTGTATGTGTGTGTGCCTGTGTACGTGTGTGTGTGTTCTGTTTGTGTTTCTTTCTTCTGCCCTACTGACACATTTTTAGATTTTCCTTTAGATTTTTCTGTAGGCTTTTTGAGTGTGTCTCTTACATAGCTTTGCGGTAGCTGCTCCAGTATTCGACGCGCATTAAATGCCTCCTGTCACCATTCCCCTAGTTCAAAGGAAGCGAGGAAAGCTCGCCTCTGGACTTCTGCCCTGCGCTGCTCACGCCGCACTGGGCTGCACTCACTTTGATGTCTCCTGCTGCTCCCGGCCGCTCCCCCTTGCTGGAACTCCCGCATCCCTCCCTCCTGCGCCTGCTTGTTCAGAGAACCTCCTGCAGCGTCCCCTCTGTGGGCCCTCTGCCGGTACAGCGTCTTCTCCCCTTCACCTGAGGGCCGTTCACTTTCGGTCCATTCCTGAAGGATAGTCTCATCTGAAACACAGCCTCAGGTCGGCAGTTTCTTCTTTCAGTGCTTGAAAAATATGTTTGCACAGCTCCATCTTCTCCCTCTGGCCCCTCATAGCAAGTCTGATGTCACGTGCATTGTCTTCCCCTTTTACTTGCTTTTGGTTGACACATTTAACTGAAACGTGTCTCGCTGGCAGTTCATTTGGTTCATTCTGTTTGGTATTTGGTCACTTCTCCAACACGTGGCTTAGATCTTTTGCCAAATTTGGGAAGCCTCCAGTCCTAATTTCTCCAGGTATTTTTACAGCACCGTCTCCTTCCTCCTCACTCCAGGGCTCTCCTGACAGGGACATGGCATTTCTGTTACAGCTCCACAGCTTCCTGAGGCCGATTTTTGTTTTCAAGTCTCCTCGTGGTTCAGGTGGTTCCATTCACAAACTCACTCGTTCTTTCAACTACGCCTTCGTTCGGCTGCTGAACTCATCCATTAAGCTTTCTATTTTGGTCACCGTATTGTTCAGTTCTAAAATTTCCACTTGGTTCTTCTTCATTACTCAGTTGCTTTCCATAGGCCATGTTTTTCATTTATTGCAATTGTGTTTGTAACTGCTCCAAGAAGCTCTTTGTTTTACGGTTTCTTCAAATGTTTGTCAGAGAAATTTAAGACCTTTCTAAGTGTTAGCATCTATTTTTTTACTACAGAGGAGATTTTCCTGGATCTTGTATGACAAGTGATTTTTGATTAAACCTGAATATTTTTAATTGAATGCCCAGAGACTTAGATTTTATTGGAACCTTCTGTTTTGTTTGGCTGCTTCCGACACCACTGTGACAGGGAGAGAGAGAGAACTGTCTCTTGTCTGCAGCTGGGATGGGAAGCCCAGCCTCCCCCTGGGTCTCTGCTGCCCCCAGGCGTATGTGCACCCCGTTACTGCCCCGGCTCAGCCTCACTGAGAGCTCCCTGGGTGGGAGGGCTCTGACCACCCCGACCCTTCCCCGACCCACCTCTCATGACCCCAGAGGGTGATTTCATGACTGTGGCTGATGGTAAAAGCCCAACTGTCCACTCTCCAAAATTCCTCGGATGCCCTCCCCATGAGGAAGCAGACTGGCCCTCTGTCAGGGCCAGGTGGGGGCAGTCCACACCCCCACTGGTCTCCACTGAACCCCTGAGGTCATGGCTTCCGTGCGGAGATGAAAGTCCTGGCACCGCTGTGCTGCAGGCTGTGGACCTTGCTGTGGCCAGGGAGTGTGGAAACACAAACTCCGCCCTTGGCCTCTCCAGGCCGGGTCGGGGTGAGGCTGATCTCTTCTCTGTGGGGTTTGGCTCGAGCAGATCATGTTTTGTGCAAGAGTATTATTTCTGTTACACTGCACCTTTCCTGGTTCGTTGGCAAGAGAGAACAGTTTATTAGGGCCTTTTAAATCTATGTCAGTTGACATTTCTGGGTTGCTGACCTCTTCAACTCTAGGTCTGAGATTTATGAAGCAGAGCAGAAGGCCCCGGGCACTCGCCGGCTGTCACTCCTGGGTTCTAGAGGCCCTGGCCAGCCTGCTTTCACCTTTTCACCTGTTGTATTTTTCACACATTTATTTCATTTAGCTAGTAGCAGGGATGAGCTGAATAAAATGTGATTTTAAAATATAAAATATCCTAAACTGTACATGATGAGAGGGAAAATGTGAAAATCCCCTTGCCTAAGAAAACATAGCTTGTTGTCTCACCATGGTAACAAGCAAACACCAGAACTGGCTTTAACACTGTCTGATCAATCGAGGACAACACACCCGAACCCAAGTAGGACCGTGAGCACTTCGCAAGAAGTTAACCAATCTGAGTGATCAGTAGCCTCTCTCAGGGAATCACTCCTGACCTGAACCACCAACCACAGCAGTGGGCGATGGCCACAGCCACCAACCACAGCAAAGGGCGATGACCACGGCCACCAACCACAGCAAAAGGGCAATGACCATGACCACCAACCACAGCAGTGGGTGATGACCACGACACCAACCACAGCAGTGGGCAATGGCCACGGCCACCAACCACAGCAGTGGGCAATGACCACGACACCAACCACAGCAGTGGGCGATGACCACGGCCACCAACCACAGCAATGGGCAATGACCACGACACCAACCACAGCAGTGGGCGATGACCACGACCACCAACCACAGCAGTGGGCGATGACCACGACCACCAACCACAGCAGTGGGCAATGACCATGGCCACCAACCACAGCAGTGGACGATGACCACGGCCACCAACCACAGCAAAGGGCAATGACCACCAACCACAGCAGTGGGCGATGACCACGACACCAACCACAGCAGTGAGTGATGGCCACGACACCAACCACAGCAGTGAGTGATGGCCATGGCCACCAACCACAGCAGTGGGCAATGACCACGGCCACCAACCACAGCAGTGAGCGATGACCACTACCACCAACCACAGCAATGGGCAATGACCACGGCCACCAACCACAGCAGTGAGCGATGACCACGACATGAAGGCCCTCACTGTAACCAATAGGACCCCAACCAGCCCTGGATGCCAACACTGTCTGAGACCAGCGTCTGCTTTGCTCAGAGAGACTGTCCCAAAGCAGCACAACATTTTCTTATTTTTGTACAAATAAGTTCAACTTTGTTATTCTCTTTTTCCCTGTTTCAGAGCTGTGGTTTCTTCCTTGCTGGAGCAAGATGAGTGTGTATCCTTTTCACCTGGCCAGCAGAAGTCCACAGGGGAGGCAGAGCCCCTCGTACTCTGGGCCTTTTCTCATCTCTTTGCCTGGCTCCCCAAGACAGGTTAAACTGATAAACGCTTATCAGTTGAAGATACTCATTGAATTTGAACACAGCAGCCCACAGTGCGTCTTTCACCTTAACTTCCATTCAACCTCATTCAGCAGAAATATCCTCCTGCCCCTGGTTCCAGGCAGCTGGGCAGTAAATGGGTCAGAGCCCCTGCAGGAAGGACCTACCTCCCCTCTCTGTCTCTGTCTCTGTTTCTCTGCCTCTCTCTACACGTGTTCTCTCTCTGCCCACCCCCACTCCAATCTCACCCGCACATTAGCGAAAGGGAGTTCAGTTGTAAACCATTTGCTTCTACCAAATTTTTAAGCAAACCTTCATGTCAGGAAATAAGGGAAATTTGAAGACTTGTTACATAATTTTACAAGTTTTCTGTTTTGGGGGGAACCATTAAAATGGAGCCAACGTTGGCAGTGATCAGAGAGCAGATGAACGCATCCCAGATGATGTCATCCAGAACTTCTCTAAGTCTCTCCTCCAGTTCCTGAAAGCCACACCAGAGCCACACTCACACTCGGAGCACAGAGGGGAGGGCGTAAGAACAGACATAGCTTGAGGCGTCCCAGCCAGGAGATCAGAATTCGCATGGTAATCTGATTAGACTTCCAGGCTTCAGACCGCAAATCTCACTTCCTTGGGCAGCCTTCTGCTAGAGATGACGTGCGCTTTGGGAAGACCGTGCACGTCGGTGGGGCATCTACGTATTTGGAGCTCATTCGTGGCAGGGCGTGAACTTCGGTATCTGCATATATTTCCCACGTGCAACCAGGGGTAAGACTTCCTAGACTGCTCACGGTCAGGCAGTGTACGTTGTAAAACATACCAGAAATCAACTGCCTTGCTCTGAAGTTCCACTGTGTATCTACCACACGTGACGGCACTGCACGGGTCTCCGGACCCAACCACGGACGGGCCCGCCTGGCCGCTGGGAAGCAGCCCCAGCGTGCCACTCCTTGGCACACACTCGTTGTCCTCTGTGGACTCCACTGCTGCCGATACTCATGCGATTGCTACACCGCAGGACCAGGAGGCAAAATCACTGTGAACGATTTCTGGTGGTTGTTGCCTGACATCGTTAAAAACAACACAAGCATGAAAACTACATTTTGATTATAACTAATCCAGCAACAAAATTGAGCGTGGCCCCTAGGAAGCCACATAATGAAAAATATCGCCACCTCTGCTTTGAACCCAAGTTCCAGTCTCCTGTCTTGGAGGGAGGTTGGCTGCGTCCCTGTTTTCCTCTCAGTTCGCTTATCTCTCAGATCCCTGGCATCCCCTCGCGGGGAGCATGACGTTTGGGGAGATAGCTCCCTCATGGTTGCAGCCCAGGTTGGCCCTCAGGCCGCGGGTGAGCATCTGGGCTCCATCTTCAGAACTTTTCACAACACAGCCCAGTTCTCCTAAAATGGCTTTGCCTCCTCTCTGATGAGCCTCTCCCAAGGCCGCTCAGGACCTTTGTGGCGGGGCTGGCGGCAGTCGCTATCAAAGTTGCAAAAATGCCAAAGAAATCATTAACTCCCTGCGGTGAGTTGCCAAACAAACCTAATTGCTGATTCCCGCAGACTTCAAAGAGCTTCCAGCTGCTGATTGAAGGTGCTGAGGGGGAGCCGGACGGGACCGCGGTGTGGTGTGTTGTTTTCTTATTTTGGTTGTTGTTTTAATTACACTTAGATGTCCAGGGTCATTCCACCAGAAAACCCAAACTCTCAGGAAGTTTGAAATGTGATCAGACAAAAATAAAGTAAAATAAAATAAAAGCAGCTTCCTCAACTTCTTGGTGAGGAGCCAGGGCAATTCGGAAGGGCCAGCTGGCAGGTGTTGGTCAAGTTCCCGGGCCTCTCTGGACCCCAGTCCCCTGGCCTGGGTGCTACAGCAACAGAAACTGCCCGCCGTGGGCCACACCCTTGCCATTGCCTGGGCATACAGCGACAGCGACCGAAGGCAGCGCCCGTGGCTGCAGGAACGGGCAAGAGGCACACGGCAGGTCCGGGACCCTGGCCCAGGGCAGCTGCCCTGTCCCCGCAGCATCACGGAGACCTGTCCAGCAGCACCCAGCTCTTGACGGACTCGGGAGAGCGGAATCCGCAGACGCAGGGCGGAGGCTCCTGGAGGCTGTAGAGGACTCAGCCCCCGGCTGTCCGCTCTGTGACCTGGGCCTGCTCCTCAGCAGCTCTGAGGTTCCTCTCTCTGGTCCATCAGGGTTCTCATCGTAAGGGGCTCAGGTGCGTGTAAGCACCAACACGGACGCTGCGCTCGAGCCGCTGGTGTGGGGTTGGGCACATCGCGAACAGCGTCGCCGCCATCCGGGTGACGTCGTGGCCCTCCCTGGTAGTTATCCTGAGGAATCCCGGGTTTCCCCGAACAGCAGTCCCACTCTGCTAGCAGGAAAAGAACATTTGCTACAGGAATAGATGAGCTGAATGATTTCTAAGTTGAAATTTCTAAATCTCCACCGCCCAGTGTATATTTTATGGGCCAAAATGGCTCAGTAATAACAATAGCAATGCATATCACAAATGTATGGGTGGATAGACAGCAATTAACGAGAGAGGGAAGAGAAAGAAGGGGCCCAAGAAGGCATTTGCACTTCATAAACAGAAGATGCATACGTGGTCAGCGCTGTGGCTCAGCTGGTAAAGCCGCCTGCAGCGCCGACATCCCACATGGGCGCCAGTTCAAGTCCCAGCTGCTCCACTTCCAATCCAGCTCTCTGCTGTGGCCTGGGAAAGCAGTGGAAGATGGTCCAAGTGCTTGGGCCCCTGCACCCACATGGGAGACCCGGAAGAAGCTCCTGGCTCCTGGCTCCTGGCTTCAGATCGGCACAGCTCTGGCTATTGCAGCAGATTAGGGAGGGAACCAGCGGATGGAAGACCTCTCTCTCTGCCTCTCTCTCTCTCTCTGCCTCTCCTCTCTCTGTGTAACTCTGACTTTCAAATAAATAAATAAATCTTAAAAAAAAGAAGATGCATACAGTTTTGGACAAGATAACTACAAAAGAGAACAAAAAATGATTCACTGAATTCCTGTGTCTGAAGACTCAATGCAAACTACACGTATCAACCTTTTTAAACCGGTGCCGTGTACAATGTGAGGGAAAGAGGAAATGCTGTCTAATACGGTCTGACCCATTGAAGTAAGCGTGTTGGCCACAGTATTTCACATTGTCTACCTGATCATAAACGTATGCCTGATCTCAAGGTGACAATCACAATGCGACTGCTTTCAAGCGTTCAGGAGATGTTTGCATCCACCTAGTTGTGGCCGGTCTCCTTGCTGACATGGCCGCTGGGGAGGGCACTGTGCCACGGCAGGCAGGGTACACGGCTGCTCAGGAAGCCCACGTCCCCCATCTGAGGGCCTGGTCAAGTCTCACCTCCGCTGCTGACCCAGCGTCCTGCTCATGTGCCTGGGAGGCAGAGGTGACGGCCCAAGGACTTAGGTTCCTGCCGGCCACATAGGGCCACCAGATGACACGTCTCAAGCTGGTCTGCAGGTCAGCCAGAGGCCCCGCACCACGAAGCAGTCTGCTCTGCACACAGTCCTGAAGCACCAAGAACGGCCAAAGCAGGTGCTGTCGGGGTGGAGCCACCGCGTGAACGGTGCAGTGTGCTCTGTGGGGACACACGGTGACCGAATCAAACACCTGTGACATGTACAGGCTCAAGGTCAAGGGAGACGCGCACCTGTGCTACTAAGACAAATGCATAGAACGTGAAAATTCTGATTTTGCCCATATTTTAGTCATGACAACTTCAAAATGTAAAGTTTCTTAGCAACAAAAACTCAAATCAACCTTATCTCCTACACTGCTAAACAGCATATAAAATCTCTTTAAACGGGTTTCAAATATTATAGTCTAAAAAACCTGTGTGAGGAGTGGGTATTTGGCACAGAGGCTGTTGCTGCTTGAGACTCACACATCCCATGTAAGTGCCAGGTTAGCCCATGTCAGTGCAAGGTTAGCCCATGTCAGTGCCAGGTTAGCCCATGTCAGAGTGCCAGGTTAGCCCATGTCAGTGCCTGGTTAGTTCATGTCAGTGCCTGGTTAGCCCATGTCATAGTGCCAGGTTAGCCCATGTCAGTGTCTGGTTAGCCCATGTCAGTGCCAGGTTAGCCCATGTCAGTGCCTGGTTAGCCCATGTCAATGCAAGGTTAGCCCATGTCAGTGCCAGGTTAGCCCATGTCAGAGTGCCAGGTTAGTCCATGTCAATGCAAGGTTAGCCCATGTCAGTGCCAGGTTAGCCCATGTCAGAGTGCCTGGTTAGC
Organism: Oryctolagus cuniculus; assembly: GCF_051225735.1. Classification (NCBI taxonomy): domain Eukaryota; kingdom Metazoa; phylum Chordata; class Mammalia; order Lagomorpha; family Leporidae; genus Oryctolagus; species Oryctolagus cuniculus. The sequence continues at coordinate 89,309,362 of NC_142882.1, read as the reverse complement.
CCATGTCAGTGTCTGGTTAGCCCATGTCAGAGTGCCAGGTTAGCCCATGTCAGTGCCTGGTTAGCCCATGTCAGTGCCAGGTTAGTCCATGTCAGAGTGCCAGGTTAGCCCATGTCAGTGTCAGGTTAGTCCATGTCAGTGCCAGGTTAGCCCATGTCAGAGTGCCTGGTTAGCCCATGTCAGTGCCAGGTTAATCTCAGCTCCTCCTCTTTGGACAAAGCCTCTTGCTAACGCACACACTGATAGCGGCAGACAACATAAAGACCTTGACCCCTGCCACTCACGTGAGACAAGGGTTGGGTTCTGGCTTCCTGGCTTTGACCTGATCCAGCTATGAATGCTGAGGTGTTTAGGGAGTGAACCAGTACAGGAAGGTCTCTCTCTCTCTCTCTCTCTCTCTCTCTCTCTCTCCCTCTCTCTCTCTCTCTCTCTGCCTTTCAAATAAAGTTCAAAATAAATCAAAATCCAAGAAAGGAGTGTACATCAAGCCCACAGACCGTAACGCTCTTACACACTGAGCAACGGCATCTCCGTCCACTGCATTTATCAAGCCCTGCTGACTGTCCTGAGCGCTTCCCCAGACACGCTGGACGCCACATCAAACAGGGTTATAGCGTTTGCTTCAGCAGAGATAATCTTGGAAAGTCATCAAAATGCAGATGTCTTTATTTACGTTTTTCCTCTCTCTGGCACTCTGCTCTAACACTCTACGGTGCCGTTATCTTTCCTGTCTGGATCTAGAACGTTTTAAGCTTTCACTCACGAAGGCGTCCTTCTCCATCTCCCTTTTCCAGAACAAAAGGCCTGAGACAAGACACTTTGGGAAGAAAACGAGATTTGACTCCTTGATTGGAGGCTGAGGCTGGGGGAGGGGCGGGGGGCCGCATCACGTGCTGGCGATGGCAGACGGGGAGAGCACGGACCACGACGGGAGATCGGGCAGCGGAGAGAGGCCGGTCCTGCTCGTTTATGAGCGCCCTGGACTGAGAACCGACCGGGTCCCACGAGGCCTGACTCCTGAGGGCAGCTCCTGAGCAGCCCAATCGTCGCCCACTTCCGAAGGCAGCGCCACCACCTGACAGCCACGCGGGGACCGGCCTCCAGCACATGGACCACGTCCGAGCCACGGAGGACGGATTCGTGATGACAAACTCTCCGAGCTCGCCATCATCTGAGGATAGCGTGTTTCCCGTTGCTTCCTGAACTGGACTTCCCCTGGATGTGTGGCTGGGGTGGACAGTTCCCCCCTCCCCCCTTGTCCACCCCCAGGGATGTGGAACACGCAGGCAGGCAGTGACTGTGGGTCCGATGAGCCGCAGCGCACAAGCCCCCATGTGTAACCTTGTCTTCCTACCTGTCAATCAAACACTCCCTTTCCCGGGATTCGCCTGCTCCACCTGGAACCCGAGTGGAGACGCCATGACAGTGTGGCTGCCGAGCGGCAGGTGGAACCCAGGAGGCGCTACACCAGGAGAGGCACCGCCCTGAGCTCTCAAAGGAGACCAGCACCTGGGGGGGGGGGGGTCCACCAGAGACCACGGCTGGAGCGGCTCCCAGGTGTCTGTCCCCTCCCCCTCCCCTCTCTTGCAGGGCAATCTTTGGCCCAGCGCCCGCTCATGCAGGGTGTTTCTGTGTGAGGCAACCCGTGTGCGTGGGTGTGCTCGCTGCGCACCTAAATACACTTCAGCCCTGCGCACCTTCTCTGTGGCAGCACTGAGAGTGCGCGAGAGAGGGTGCAGAACATGTGAATGGCCCCGGGGCCGGTGCTGTGGCACAGTAGGTTAATCCTCCGCCTGCCGCACCAGCATCCCATGTGGGCACCGGTTCTAGTCCCGGCTGCTCCTCTTCCGATCCAGCTCTCTGCTGTGGCCTGGGGAAGCAGCAGAAGATGGCCCAAGTGCTTGGGCCCCTGAACCCACACAGGAGACTGGGAAGAAGCTCCTGGCTCCTGGCTGCGGACTGACACAGCTCCGGCCGTTGCGGCCAACTGGGAAGTGAACCAGCGGAAGGAAGACCTCTCTCTTTGTCTCTCTCTCTCACTGTCTGTAACTCTACCTGTCAGATAAGTACATTTTTTTAAAAAAAATGTGAATGTCCCCTCAACCCCTCACCCACGTCACCCATGTCACCCACATCACCAGCACTTGGAAAAAGTCCGGCTCCCCAGCTCCCACAGGGCCGTTGGAGTGGTTTCCCCACACAGAAGGGAGCGTCCTCTCTGTTTCTAAGGTCACGTCTGCCTTTTCTCTGCGGACAGTGACGCTGGCGCGCTGGTGACGGTTTCTGGGGTGTGCGGTGCTCCGCGTCCTGCCCTCATCTGCACACCAAAGCTGTCTGTCTTCCTGTCCTCATCCGCACACCAAAGCTGTCTGTCTGCTGATGAAGGTGGGTGTGTGCGGCCCCCCGCCTTTCCTGTCACCCGCAGAGTGTGGGGACGGCCCCACTGCCACTGCCCTGAGACTTCACTCTTCCCATTGGATGTCCACCTCTGTTCTCAGCCCAAACAGTGAACTTTTCAAATTTTTTGTTATTGTATTTTTCTGCTCTCAAATTTGCATTTGATTCTTCCCTAAATCTTTTGCTCTTTGTTGAGATTTTCTGTTTCGCCACTGAACGTCTTTAACGTTGACAGCGTGTTCAGCCATCACAGAACTCCTCATGGACGGTTTCAGCGGGAGCTGCCTCACCTTCCGGGCCGAGCGCTCCACATCTGTCCTGCTTTGCTCTTCTACCTCGGCTGGGATTCTCCTGATCCCGCGCCCTGAAGACTCCTCTTCAGCTGGACACTGAGCGCTGGGGAGACTTTGTTCTGACTTCTGGACCTGACCTAAGCTTTCCGCTGGCATTGCACTGGGGCTTCTCCAGGGATAAGGGGGTGCAGCCTTGTCCCTAACTGGAGCGGATAGAAATCCAGTCTACTGAGAGAGCAGTCTCAGCCTTGGTGGGGGTGACGGGGTGGGGAGGGGAGAGAGAGAGAGAGAGGGAGAGGGAGAAAGGGAGGGAGAGAGAGAGAGGGGAAGGACAGAGGGAGGGAGAGAGGGGGAGAGAGAGAGAGAGGGCGGGAGAGAGAGAGAAAGGGGGAGAGGAAGAGAGAGAGGGAGGGAGGGGGAGGGAGGGGGAGAGGGAGGGAAAGAGAGAGAGGGAGGGAGAGAGAGAGAGAGGGAGAGAGGTCCAGGGGGAGGGAGAGAGAGAGAAAGGGAGAGAGGGAGAAGGAGAGGGAGAGAGAGAGGAACAGAGAGAGGGAGAGGGAGGGAGGGAGGGGGAGGGGGAAGGAGAGAGAGAGAGGGAGAGAGGGACAGGGATGGGGGAGGGAGAGAGAGAGGAGGGAGAGAGAGAGAGAGGAAGAGAGAGAGGGAGAGAGAGGGAGAGAGAGAGAGGAAGAGAGAGAGGGAGAGAGAGAGGGAGAGAAAGAGAGGGAGAGACAGAGGGAGAGAAAGAGAGAGGGAGAAAGGGAGAGGGAGGGAGGGATGGGGGGAGAGGGAAAGAGGGGGAGGGAGAGAGGCCTTCTGAAAAGCAACACAACACAGCTGGCTAAGGTAGAGGACTGGGCTAAGACCCGGAGCTGCAGAGCCTGGAGAGACAAGCTCAGGGTTCAGTCACATTTCCTCTGTGGCTTTTCCCGATCTCTAAGAAAAATGTGCAGGCTTGAGCAGTGCCTGTGAGTGGCCCTGGTGCCGGGAGAACCAAGCCCACCTGGCAACGCCCGGACCCATCCAGGGGGTGCGGGGAGAGGAGCCGGCCGGCCCCCTGCAGGTTGCCTTCGCGAACCTGAGAAGTCTCTCATTGGAAGCAGGAATAAGTTTGTAGAACTTTCCAACACCTGGAGGATCGGGGTCTGTAGGAGGCACAGGCGAGCTGACACGCAGGCAGCCGGAGCCCGGGAGGCAGAGAAGGGAAGCAGAGTACAACAACGCAGACGTGGAAAGAAAATGAGAAGATTCTGATCGCAAACCAAATCCACTATTTACCAAAGACTATAAACCAAGCTTTTAACACAGGAACCAGAAACCAGAACACAGTGACACTGCAGATTCGGGAAAGAACCCAGCAGGACTCTGGAACTGAAAACACTGACGATGAAACTGAGATCCTGAGAGCAGGCCAGGCGCGCCACTCCAGAAGCGAGTCGTGAACTGGACCGCAGGTCAGCGGCAGAGACCGGGGCGCAGAAGGCAGAGCGTGGGAGAGCAGACGGGGCACGGCCGGGAGAACCCGCATGGAGGGCGCGTCCCAGAAGGGGCAAACGGAGGGCAGGGTGACTTTCATCGAAGGAACAGCGACAGCAGGCACCAGAGAACTGCTGAGACCCTAGTGCCTTGAGTCAGGACTCCCCAGACGCCGGGGAAGACGGGAAGGAAGTGCTGGAAGCAAAAGCAGAGAGAGCAAACGTAAACCCAGCCAGGCGCGAAAGAGAGAGTCCTCTTAGAGCAGGAAGGCTGGCACAGCACGGCACGGCACGGCACAGCTCGGCAAAGCACAGCACAGCACGGCACAGCACAGCACAGCACAGCACAGCACGGCACAGCACAGCACAGCACAGCACAAAACAGCACAGCACAGCACGGCACGGCACAGCACGGCACGGCACGGCACAGCACAAAACAGCACAGCACGGCACGGCACGGCACGGCACGGCACAGCATGGCACAGCACAGCACAGCACAGCACGGCACAGCACAGCACAGCACGGCACAGCACGGCACAGCACGGCACAGCACAGCAGAGCAGAGCACAAAACAGCACAGTACAGCACGGCACGGCACAGCACGACACGACAGGACATGAGGCTGGGGCCACAGAGTGTGGCAGGGGAACACCCCTGCAGGCAACGCGAGGCCACAGGGCAAAAAATACTCTCAGGCTCTTTGTGAAAGGGGCCGTTTGTCACCAGAGAGGTTCTGACTCCTAATTCAGCAGACAGGGAAAGGCGTCCCGAGGAAGGGCAGAGCCACAGGGAGGAGTCTGGTGCCACGAGGGTGCGCTGCGGGGAGATCCGCTCCCTACAAGATGAAGCGAACTCGGGGCGGCGCTGTGGCGGGGCAGCTGAGTCTCTGCCTGCGGAGCGGCATCCCCACGGGCGCCCGTTCGTATCCCGGCTGCTCCACTTCCCGTCCGGCTCTCTGCTGTGCCTGGGAAAGCAGCAGATGGCCAAGTGCTTGGACCCCTGCACCCGTGTGGGAGACCTGGAGGAAGCTCCCGGCTCCTGGCTTTGGATCGGGGCAGCTCCAGCTGTTGTGGCCATTTGGGGAGTGAACCAGCGGGTGGAAGACCTCTCTCTCTCTCTCTCTCTCACTCTCTCTCTCCTTCCACCTCTCTGTAGCTCTGCCTTTCAAATAAATCAATGCATCCTTTTATTTAAAAAGTGAACGCCTCCTGTTCTCCAGCAGCCCGGTGTCAGGTGAGCAGAGCCCTGATGGAGCGAGGACAAAGAGCCTTAGGTCCGTGCTCACCTCTCTCCCGCACACAGCAAGCAGGCCCCGTTTCTCCGCCTGCTAGCACAGCCCCCACCCCCCGCCTGCACTGCTGGGCTCACCACCGGCAGGGGAGTCCAGCCCTCCTGCACCGCGGTCCTGCCAATTCAGTCCAAACCTTCGACCAAACAGTGGGCATGAGGGACTTTCCCTTTTAGAAGCCGGAAGAGGCGCTGCCCAAAGACACCGCTTCGTAACTAAACCTGGTTTTCCTCCGCTGACATCGCGGGCGGCCAGCGTCCCCATCCAGCTCCCAGCCCCTCGGGGAGCGATGTGCAGGACCAGGAAGTCTCGGGGAACCACGAGAAAGAAAGCGGTGGCGTTCGCGTTCCACAGCCAGGGCCGGCTCTCAGCCTGAGATCCTCGGATCCTTAAATCACGTACGTGTCCCTCTCCCGCCGGAACTGCCCGTGGGAAAGGAAAACTGGGCCGGAAGTTCCCCATGCTAGCTCCACGCTGTGACGTCAAAGTGGACCAGCCAAGAAAGTGAGATACGCCTGGAAAAACCAGTCAGAGAGAAATCCCACCCTCCCCAACAAAACTCCACAAAACTGAAGGTTGCAGAAGGTCACAGAGGGTCACAGAAGGTCACAGAAGGTCGCAGAGGGTCACAGAAAGTCGCAGAAGGTCACAGAGGGTCACAGAAGGTAGCAGAGGGTCACAGAAGGCCACAGAGGGTCACAGAAGGTCACAGAAGGCCACAGAGGGTCACAGAAGGTCACAGAAGGTCGCAGAGGGTCACAGAAGGTCACAGAGGGTCACAGAAGGTCACAGAGGGTCACAGAAGGTCGCAGAAGGTAGCAGAGGGTCACAGAAGGTGGCAGAAGGTCACAGAGGGTCACAGATCACAGAGGGTCACAGAAGGTCACAAAGGGTCACAGAAGGCCACAGGAGGTCACAGAAGGTATCCCTTGCCCCTTGGGCGTACTGCTGCAACAGAAAAGCATGCTCCCCGCAGCCACCGCCACCCCCACCCCTGCCCCCAACCACGCTAGCAGCGTGGGGTCCCTGGGAGAGGGAGCCAGGGGCCAGCAGGGGACAGAACCCACATCCTCCACAGGGCGCCCAGCCTGGGCCAGGAGGGCAAAGCCCACGCCTCAGCCCCAGCAGGAGAAATGAATGAAAGGGGTGAGGCTTTGTTGGGGCCAACTCCCCACCTTGCCCTGAGGACATGAGCGGGGCTTGCAGAGCCTGCCGGAACCGCGCCGGGAGCCAGGGCCTGGGTTAGGGGTGACAGGGCTTTTCCAAGGACCAAGAGCGTGGGGGGCCGGGCCTTCACCTCCGTGCGCACAGGCGGCCCGGGCTAGGACTAGGAATGCTGACTCCGAACCTGGGAAGGTCTCAAACAACCTCCATTTGTCACCCAAGCCTGACCCTAGGGCTGACTGTGATGGACAGCAAGAGACCGGAGGGGGCTGTTGTCAGCCCACTCCAGTGCACACTGCCCACCGTGCACATGGCCCATACACTACACACGGCACACACACTGCACATGGCCCACACAGTGCACACGGCCCACCATAGTGCACACGGCCCCCACAATGCACACGGCCCACACACTGCACACAGCCCACCACAGTGCACACGGCCCCCACAATGGACACAGCCCACACACTGCACACAGCCTCCACAGTGCACACAGCCCACACACTGCACATGGCCCACAGTGGACACGGCCCACCACAGTGCACACGGCCCACACACTGCACACAGCCCACCACAGTGCACACGGCCCACACACTGCACACAGCCCCCACAGTGCACACGGCCCAGAGATACTGTGTGAATACCATTCTACCAATAAATTCAGTGACATATGAAATGGACAAATTCCTCTAATGATATAAATCACCAAGGCTTATTTAAGACTAAATAAGGGGCTGGCGCTGTGGTGTAGTGGGTAAAGCTGCTGCTTGCAGTGCCGGCATCCCGTATGGGCGCCAGTTCGAGTCCCGGCTGCTCCACTTCCCATCCAGCTCTCTGCTGTGGCCTGAGAAAGCAGTGGAAGATGGCCCAAGCCCTTAGGCCCCTGCATCCACGTGGGAGACCCGGAGGAAGCTCCTTGTTTCAGATCAGCACAGTTTTGCCCACCGCAGCCATTGGGGAGTGAACCAGCGGATGGAAGACCTCTTTCTCTCTGTCTCTCTCTCTCTCTCTCTGCCTCTCCTTCTCTCTCTGTGTAACTGTGAGTTTCAAGTAAAGTAAATAAATCTTAAAAAAAAAAAAAAGACTAAATAAAAGACCCAGGGAGGGGTCTGGCACGGAGGCGAGGTCACCGCTTGGGACGCACAGGTCGTGCGCGGGTGCCGGCTCCCTGCGGAGGCGCACGCTGGGACGCACAGGTCGTGCGCGGGTGCCGGCTCCCTGCGGGTGCGCACGCTGGGACGCACAGGTCGTGCGCGGGTGCCGGCTCCCTGCGGATGCGCACGCTGGGCGGCTCAAGCTGAGGGCCCCGCCGCCCACGCAGGGCAGCTGAGAGGGAGCTCCCAGCCCGGCTCCAGGCTGGCTCAGCTGTGGCTGCCGCAGCAGTTTCCGGAGAGAACCAGTCAATGAGGTATCCACCCCTCCTTCCATATAAATAAAAATAAATAAATAAAAGTGAGACGTAACCTAAGTAACTGTGTCTGTAAAGATTTGGAACCTGTAGTTGAGAGCCCGACTGCGCCCCACATTAGAACGCATGGCCGGGCCTGGACAAGCTCTCCAGGAGACTGGACAGAAGCCCTCGCCAAGCCGTCCTCGAGGCCAGAAGCACCCTCAGGCCGAAGGCAGAGGAGAAACCACGAGGAAAAGCAGCAAGGCCACACGTGCCGTGCCTGCTTCCCAAGCAAAACCTCCCCGGTTCAGCCCAGGAGGCCGGCAGGGCGCTGTCCAGGACCGCGGGGAGCGCGTGGAGGGCTTGCAGCATGGGCACAGAGAGAGCGTCCCACGACCGAGAGCAGCGAAGGGGACTTGGAGCCCTGCAAAGGGCGTCGGAAACGCCAGGAGCGCACAGTGAAGCCGGAGGGCCGAGTCTGTCTGGGAAGCCTCAGGCCCTGGCGGCGTTCAGTTGGGAGGAAGCGAGGGAGGGAGATCGGCTCGAATGTCCAGAGCAGCGCTGGGCTCGGAGACTTAGCTCTCTAGACTCGAAAACGCCGGAAGCCCAAGTGGGGAAGCATGGGTTTCTTTTTTTTTTTTTTTCTTTTTCTTTTTTTTTTTTTTTGACAGGCTGAGTGGACAGTGAGAGACAGAGAGAAAGGTCTTCCTTTTGCCCTTGGTTCACCCTCCAATGGCCGCTGCAGCCGGCGCACTGTGGCCAGCGCACCGCGCTGATCCGATGGCAGGAGCCAGGTACTTATCCTGGTCTCCCATGGGGTGCAGGGCCCAAGCACTTGGGCCATCCTCCACTGTACTCCCGGGCCACAGCAGAGAGCTGGCCTGGAAGAGGGGCAACCGGGACAGAATCTGGCGCCCCGACCGGGACTAGAACCCCGTGTGCCGGCACCGCAAGGCAGAGGATTAGCCTAGTGAGCTGCGGCACCAGCCCTCGTGGGTTTCTTTTTTAAAGATTTGTTTTATTGATTTGAAAGGCAGAGGTAGAGAGAGGTGAGACAGAGAGAAGTCTTCCATCCGCCAGTTCACTCCCCAGATGGTCACGGCAGCCAGGGTCGGGCCAGGACAAAGCCAGGCGCCAGGAGCTTCCTTCAGCTTCCCACAGGGGTGCAGGGCCCAAGCACTTGCGCCGGCTCTGCTGCTTGCCCAGGCACAGCAGGGAGCCGGGTTGGAAGCGGCGCAGCCGGGACTCGGGGTGCCGGCACTGCAGGCCAGGCTTAACCGGCTGTGCCACAGTGCCAGCCCTGAAGCGTGGAAGACAGAAACTGAGATCGGGGGACAGAGTGTGGGTTCGAGGAGGGCACTCATGCTGATGTGATTGGGGGCCCCGCCCTGCACGGCACCCAGGGATCAGCACCAAATGGACCTGAGTGTGAACCCAAGACCACGAAACACGGGAAGAAATCACCACAGCCGCCTGTGCAGCCACGGCCCTGCGGACAGACCGACGGACAGCTCTGCCTGGGAATGAGCCTCCTGTGCGGCCACAGCTCTGCGGACAGACCGACGGACGGCTCTGCCTGGGAATGAGCCGCCTGTGCGGCCACAGCCCTGCAGACAGACCGACGGACAGCTCTGCCTGGGAATGAGCCGCCTGTGCGGCCAGGGCCCTGCGGACAGACCAACGGACAGCTCTGCCTGGGAATGAGCCGCCTGTGCAGCCACGGCCCTGCGGACAGACCGACGGACGGCTCTGCCTGGGAATGAGCCGCCTGTGCAGCCACGGCCCTGCGGACAGACCGACGGACGGCTCTGCCTGGGAATGAGCCGCCTGTGCGGCCACAGCCCTGCAGACAGACCGACGGACAGCTCTGCCTGGGAATGAGCCGCCTGTGCGGCCAGGGCCCTGCGGACAGACCGACGGACGGCTCTGCCTGGGAATGAGACGCCTGTGCAGCCACGGTCCTGCAGACAGACCGACGGACAGCTCTTTCTGGGAATGAGCCGCCTGTGCGGCCAGGGCTCTGCAAAGAGCAGCGAGAGGGGCTACAGGGTCAGAGTGTTTATCTGGCGAAGGACTTGAATCAGGCCCACACGAAGCGCTCTCAAAACTCGAGAGCAAACAACCCACTTAAAAACCATCATCAAAGGCGTCGGACCAGGCACTGCACCCAGACAGCGTGCAAACAGCCAGTGAGATGGGAGATTCTAGCCATATTAGCCACTAGGAAAATGCACCCGACACCCACGATGAGCTGTCACCACGCAGCTACAGAAGAGGCTCAAACTGAAAGGGTGTGGAGGGTGCGGGGCTCTGACACTGAGCCGATAAGGGCGGGTGATGGCGCGGACACGTGGGAGGAAGTCCGGCCATTTCTCAAGGTGGACGTCCACCGCGTGAGCCAGCTGTTCCCCTGCTAGGGGTTACGTGCACACACAAAGGAAAGCAAGTGGTGCCTGTATGCAAAGATGCGCACCCGGCCGGCCCCGCAGCTTTGTTCACAACCTGCAGACTTTATTCTTCATCTAGAAACGGCCCAGTCACCCACCAGTAAGGGGGTGAACAAACGCACTACGGACTGCGCACACATCAGCTCCCGACACACGTTAGAAGAGTCGCACAATTACACCTTGAGTGAAGACACCAGACCAGAAAATGGCGCTGGCACACCAGCGAGGCCGTCTGTGTGGGACTCTGGCCAAGTCAGCCTTCCCTGTCTGGGCAGGGCTGAGCCCAGGGCCAGGCTAGGCCAGCGTGGGGAAGTGCAGCGCAGCCAGCGGCTCACCAGGGAGCTGCAGAGCGGGAGGAGCGATGGGCGCACTCAGCATTCCGCAGCGGTGCTGAGTGTGCGTGTGCACATGTGTGTGTGCGTGTGTGTGCGTGCGTGTGTCAGAACTTACCCTGTAACCTGTTGATTATTCCTCAACTACACCTCAATTAGGCTCTGAGAGAAACACAACAAAAATAGTTTCTTATGTATCAATAAAAATGTGGAAGTCCAAAAATACAGAGTTATGTTTGGGAAAATAAAACTTGCTTGTAGTGCTACGTCCCACTGTGGGCAGAGCCTCATAGGTGAGGAGCAGACCGTGGGCAGGGCCCCGCAGGGGAGGAGCAGACCGTGGGCAGGGCCCCACAGTGAGGGATCAGACTGTGGGCAGGGCCCCTCAGGGGAGGAGCACACCGTGGGCAGGGCCCCACAGTGAGGGATCAGACTGTGGGCAGGGCCCCGCAGGGGAGGAGCAGACCGTGGGCAGGGCCCCGCAGGGGAGGAGCAGACCGTGGGCAGGGTCCCGCAGGGGAGGAGCAGACCGTGGGCAGGGCCCCGCAGGGGAGGAGCAGACCGTCTCCTTCCACTCTGCCTGGTGGTTTGGACGTGGACGACCCTGAAGCCCGGAAGTGAGCAAAGCGCTCTGGACGCCAGTGGCCGGCTCCTGGGTGCGCTCGGGGTAGCATTGCAAAGGCTTCCTGACGCTTAGAGCCTCCCGCCCAGAGCCTGCCTTTGTGTCTGCGTTGGAAGGAGCGAGCCACAGCTTTGCAGTCTGCGTTGCCTCGTTGCAATCTCTAATTATCCTTGGATCAATGCAACGCTGTTCCACAGTGGCGTGCATTCCTAGAAATAGCTTGTCCACTGGGCGAATCCCCTTCCACTCGCCACGGCTTGCCGCGCTCTCGCCTGGGCATCGGACTTCCTCAAACACGGAGCAGCAGGGAAACAAGGCACCGCTCTCGGGATCCGCACCCGGCTTCCCATTCACCAGCGTTCACCGGTCTCGCCCACACCACCCTTCCAGCTCAGTCCTCCATCCTGTGTGGTATTTTAATCAAACCCAAGAGGTTCAGCAGGCTGAGCGTAGGGCAGTCAGATGAGGACAGTTCACTGATGGCTTCAGTGTGGCAAAGACTTAAAGGTATCAAGGCTCATGCCCTCTTTGAATGTTTTCTACCAAACTCGAGTGGTGGGATGTAAGTGCTAACCTGACTAAATTCACACCTGTGCTGCCTTGTAGGCCGTCAGAGGTGAAGGCTGGGCTCCTCCACAGTCAAGGCCAGAGCACACACAGGCTAAGGCCACGTCCCCCTGCGTAGGTGTCTGGTAAACAGGAAGCGCTCGCTCTGTGCGTTAATCCCGGGCCGGGAAGGAAGAAAGGGCCTTTTCCGACAAGATCAAGGAAGTAACTCCAGAGAGCCAGCCAGGATCGGGCCCCGAGGGACTGGCGGCCCCAGGGCGTCTTCACCAGGCACAGGTCTGGGGAGGCCCTGTCGGCTGGGGCGGCAGCCACACCGGTGAGGGAGACGGGGGCGGCGGGGACCAGGGCAAGCTCTCTCTCCTCTGCCTCTGATGTCATTCGGAGTCCGCCGTGGCCACCCGGAGCCAGAAGCAGGAAGGCAAAGAGCTCCCCAGGGCCATCCTACCTGGGCCCCCTGCAGGTCAGGGCAGGCGGAGGGGGGACAGACTGGTGACGTCACCACCAAAGGGGGTTGTTACACACAGGCTCATGCCGGGAGCTCCCGCATGCCTTGGTGCAGGCCGCTGTATATGGACCAGGGACATGAGACGCGTGGCTGGGAGGCAGGGTTTTAGGACCAGGCCAGGAGGTCAGAGGCCTGACTTCGGGGGGACAGCAGTTGCACTGTAGTTGACCCACTCTGGCTGGCCCATGCTGGAGCTCACCAGGAGCCCTACGGCTGTTGACAGTAGTGTGAGGTTGAGTGGCCTCTGTGAAGGGTGAAGGCGGGGTCGGTTGTGCGCTGTGACGCGGCTGCACCGTCAGCAAGACCTCAGTGGTGCAGGTGTGTGCCACTTCCTGGGTGCCTTCCCCTTCCCCTCCTCTGCGCTCCCCCCACCCCACCCTGCAGCCTCCTGCTGCTCTCCGGCCTCTGCGCTTCCTTCTGTGGCTCCTGAGCCAGGTAAAAGCAGCAGGCCCCAAACTCACCCTGCACCGTCCCCAGTTCAAGCGAGGGCCCGGTCACACTGGCGCCGCCAGCACAGCCGCCGCAACCCTCCCAGAGGGGCCGTGCCCTCTAGAAGGATCCAGCTGCAGGAGGAAGAGTTGGAGACCCTTAGCAGGGAGAGAGGGTCCCGGCAGGCATGCGGCCAGCCGCTGCGGCAGGCACAAACGGAGATGCAGGTGCACGCTGTGGAGAGGAGAGCCAGGGCGAGCCGTCACAGCGACAGCCGGCCTCTGGCCGCAGCGTGCTCTGGGCCAGCGTTCTCCAGCCTCCTTCCCTTCATGTCCAGCAGGTGTGGCCAGACCTGGAGCACCTGTGTGGTCACAACATCACAGAGACGCTCCAGGTGCCTGCCCGTGGACCCCACTGCCACTTGGGTCAAATGCTAAATGGGAAATCAGCGCCCCCTCCCCCGACACTCGAGTTGAACCTGCTCCTCAGAGCCCACAGTCCCAAAGCCTGGAGAGAAAGGAGGAGGCGCCCTCCCGGTCAACCTCGGGGAGCCCCGTCGCCCAGGATCCCTCTGCTCCGCCCACTGCACCTGCGACCGGGGCCATCACCTCCCGCCCTGCTGCCCTCTCCGTAGAGTGGCTATGAGCTCAGGTGAGGCCCAGCCAGGGAAGCAGTCTTTAGGGCACCGCCTAGCACAGCATCAGCCACACCGCCAGGGAAGGCACCCCACGTGGCACCCGTGTTCGGCTGTGGCCTATGCAGGTGGACGCAGACCGAGCCATGGAGGGCGCTGGTGTCCCAGCACCGCCCTGTCAACCTGTTAGGATGCTGGCGGCCCCAGTGAGAGGGCGAATTGAGAAACTCACCCTGGAGAAAACACAGCTACATTTCAAAAACTGTTTTCCTGAATTTGGACGAATGTGGGGAAAAGGCTTTCCAAATCTACAAAGCCTGAGATGTGGAATAGTGCGCTTTTATTGCTGCAGGGTAATTTATGTGACAGCAGTAAAATCCACGGGACAAACAGACACGCCCACTGCTAAGTCGCCGAGCTGCGACAGCCGGCCATCTCCTCCCTGGACAAAAACAAGCAAGGACCCCGCACGCTGTGGTTCTGGCCTCTGCCCTCTGACAGCCAACTTTGTTTTTATAAAAATGGAACTTTGTGCAAGGGTCCCGCAGCGCAGCTTTAACCACAGCCGAGGCTCTCAGGGAGCTGAGTTGAGTTCATGTCCACGTCCGTTCTCATCTCCCCCGCCTAGGCCCTCACTGCTGAGAAGCCTGGGGCAGGGACAGGAGGAGACCCCCCCCCCCGGCCCTGCCCGCCGTCCGGGCCATCACGCTTAAGGGTGTTCTGGCAGGCAGACATTGAGCATGTCCAGACCCTAGCGAACCCCGGGCCCTCCCCGTTAGTGCCCGGGACACCCCCGGAAAGGCGCCATGGGCCACGCGGGATGTTATGTAACAAAGTCCTTAGATGGTCAGTTCACTGCTCTCAGCCCTTTGGTAATTGGCAGCGCTGGGTGAGCTGTTGAATGAGAGATCAGCGGAGGTGACGATTAGCAGAAGAGAGAACCAGAACAACAAAGACACATTCCCAAGATCAAAAGGGAAAACAGCAAACGTCGCTTAATGAGAACAGAGCCAGCACTCCTTCAGAACCAGGCTGCGGCTGTGAAAGAGAGCGACAGTCGGCACCAGACGTGTCGCCGGCGTCGGACGCCTCTTCCCACAGTCACCGCGGCTCTGGGGACTTGAGAGAGAGCCGTCTGCTGTCGCTGTCCCTGACCCATACCGTTTAACCCCCAAAACCAGCGAGCCTAAACCATGGGCTGCAGACACAGCTTCCAGACAGATCCTGACTGCGCATGTGGGACAGAACGCAGAGGGCGCGCCTGAGACACCTCATTGCCCCGAGCCCAGAGGCGAGGGTCGGCCTGGCGTCGCCCCATGGCAGGGGGCCCACAGTGACGCGCAGGGAGCCACGCCAGCTCCCACAAAGCAGCCCAGCCCCGGCCTCCTCGCGGACGCCACGTCTGGGTGTGAGAATCAGGAACCAGGAAGAAGACCGAGGACGCGCGCTGCCTGCCCCGTGCGACGCCGCTCGGATGAACCCAAAAGCAGACAGGTGAGGTTTCACGTGGCAGCTGCCCTCTCATCCTGCAGGACCCACCCGAGCACCCCAGACAGCCCAACACCCCGTGGAGTGTTCACGCAGACAAACTGGCGTCCCTGTGCAGGCCCTGCGGTCTGACTCGGGGCTCCCTGAGAAGGTCTGATTCGGGGTTCCCTGAGAAGGTCTGATTCGGGGCTCCCTGAGAAGGTCTGATTCGGGGGTTCCCTGAGAAGGTCTGATTCGGGGGTTCCCTGAGAAGGCCTGATTCGGGGCTCCCTGAGAAGGTCTGATTCGGGGCTCCCTGAGAAGGTCTGATTCGGGGTTCCCTGAGAAGGTCTGATTCGGGGGCTCCCTGAGAAGGCCTGATTCGGGGCTCCCTGAGAAGGTCTGATTCGGGGCTCCCTGAGAAGGTCTGATTCGGGGGTTCGGCTCAGTGCAGCTCGGCGAGCGCCGAGAATCAGGCAGGGCAATGGCGCCGTGCGCCGCAGCAGGGAGCAAGCACCGCCCAGGAACTGGCTGCTTCTTTTTATTTCTTAATTGTTTACAAAAAGACTTATTTCATTTCATTTGACACGCAGAGTCACAGAGAGAGGGAGATATGGGGGTCTTCCTGCCATTGCTTCACCCCCACAAATGGCCACGAAGGCCAGGGCTGGGCCAGGCCAAAACCAGGAGCCAGGAGCTTCTTCCGGGTCTCCCACGTGGGTACAGGGGTCCAAGCACTTGGGCCATCTTCCACTGCTTTCCCAGGCCATTAGCAGGGAGCTGGACTGGAAGTGGAGCAGCCGGGACCCCGTCCCCCACCAGCCCACCCTCCATGTGGACACAGGCTGCCTCCGTCCATCCCGAGCTAACTCAGCCTGTCTGAGCTCGGCCCCCTCTTCACCCCGGGACCGAGTCGCTTGTCCAGCGGGGCAGACAGTTCATCACGGCGCTGCCTCCAGGCCAGCCCAAGCCCCTACCCCGCGAGTCAGGTCTCCTCTGCGGGGGCCCAGTGACACCTCCTCGCCACCCCGCCTGGGGCTCTGTCCTGCCCTGGGCCCCTGCCGGGAGGCCTCCCCTTCCTCCTCCACCCTCGGGCAGGAGCCCGGCCCACCGCAGGCAGCCCGGGCAGCCTCGGGTCCCTCTAATTCGCTCTGCGTGGGCGTTCTCTGTGAGCACATCCGTAACAGCCGTTTTTCTGCGAGAGGAGAATTTTGCCTCCTGCCAAAGGAAAGTGGAGGTGAGGCCTCGGTTTGAAGTTCCGGAGCCGTGAATTGTGCAGGCACTCGGGGCTCGGGAGAGCGTGTTCGCGTCCCTGGAACTAATCAGAAAAAGGGAAGCTCTTCCAACGGGTTCCAGTTCCACACACCCAGCTCCCAGCCGTGGGCTGTTAACGACTCGGCCACGTGTGGGAGGAGAGCGTGGGGCCTCCTGCCCGTGGGTCACTCCTGGCAGGCGATGTTTCCCTGGCAAACGCGGGGACCCTTGCAGGAGTCATGAGTACAACGAAGCTGCAAAGGTTCCGTGGTCTCCCGGGCGGTGGCGGCGCAGCGGTGCCACAAGCCCCTCTCAGGATCCAGCTTGTACCGGCCACGCAGCCGCGGGGACAGCGGAACTGAGGGGTTTGGAGGGGTCTCCCCGTCCTGCCACTTCTCTGATCATCCTTTTTGCGGGGATGGGCCGGGGAGCTTGCTGTCAATGGGCAACGGGATGAAAAGACAGGTGCAAACCAGTTCCAAGACCCGTGCACGCGAGGATTCTTCACGCTCACGGAAAGTGTGTGATGCCGGAAGACTGTGTGGCCGCCAGACGGTTTGCACCACCAGAAACGTCTTCGTGTCTTTCCGAAATCCGGCCCACCGTCTAGGCACAGAGGCCTGATGCGCCCAATCCCAGGGCGGATCCCGGGTTTCACTTCACAGAACAGGTGGGCGCACCCCAGGCTGCAGGCCGGGCAGGGGTGGGTGCAGCCCAGGGGTCTCAGGACAGGCTCAGTGCCACCCCAGAGGCTCCCGTCTGCAATCCCAGCCTCGCGTGCTGCTGCCTCGATGCCCAGGTCAGCGAGGGCCACTCTGCAGTGCCTCCCTCGTGACGTGGGCCCCACCTGCCCGCCCCGGCCCGCACCAGGGCTTTCCTCTTCACACACTTCCTGGGCCCAGCTCCACGCAGCGCGTCCGCCCGTCTGCCAGGCTCAGCTCACCCACGGCCCCTGGGGTAATGAGAACGTTCTTGTGGCTGTGCCGCCATCCCCGCCGCCCGTCTCCGGAACATTCCCACGTTCAGAACTCACGCCCTGAGCGTTCGGTCCCCAGGTTCTGCCCCCCCCCCCCCCCAGTGCCACTTTATGTCTCTGTGCCTTTGTCTTCTTCAGGGACCTCACAGAAACCGAACTCCTACAGACTCTGCCCTGGGTGAGTGGCTTATTTCACGTGTGTCATGTGCTCCTGCTCTTCCGGGTGGTCCCAGGCGTGGGGGTCCCCGCTATCCAAGGCTGCACCCAGGGGTCCAGGCGTGGGGGTCCCCGCTGCCCAAGGCTGTGTCCTGCCTCACGGCTGCTCTGCCACACTTCCTCAGCCTGCTCCTCTGTGCACAGCATCTCCTTGTTGGGAATGACGCAGCCATGGAGGTGCACACGCGCCTGTTTGACTTTGTTTACTTATTTGAGGGAGACAGCTACAGAGAGAGAGAGAGAGAGAGAGGGAGGGAGGGAGGGAGGGAGAGAGAAAGGAAGGGAGGGGGGGAGGGTAGGGAGGGGGGAGAGGGAGCACTCCCATCCTCTCTTCACTCCCCAGACGCCCGAATGCTCCAGAAGAGGCAGAGTTCCAGCCGTGGCCCTCGGCAGGAGGCACGTTCAGCCTCCGCTCCCAGGTGTCGCCAGGAGACCTGCAGGACCGGGGGACAGGGCCCCCGGAGACAGAGGCTGGAAGCTGGGGAAAGACCCCTTTAAAATGGGGTAGAGAGGGTGCCCCATGAGCAACCTTCTGGGGAGGCAGGGTCTGGGAAGGCCCCAATAGCCAGGTGCACAGCTCGCTTGTGTCCAGCTGAGCGCTCCCTGCACTTGCTCCGCAGGTCTCCTGGGCCACTCGGGAACGCGGCACCCACGCCATTCGTCTCTGTCTCAGGAGGCCTATTTACTACACTGGAAAGCCTGAGGATGGAAAATCCATCTGACTTGGAGAGGTGTCCCTGGCAGAGGAATGGGACTCGATGACCCCAGGGGGAGCCCTGCCAACCCTCTCCCCCTCCCCACGAAGCCGTGAGCCTCCAGGGCCCAGCCCAGCTGCGGGACTCACGGCCCGCACCGAGTGTTTATGTCAGTGGATTCCAGGAGTGGAGGAGCCCATAAAACACAGGCTGCTTTCCGAGAGCCGACCGGCTCAGAGCGGGCGGAGTGCGCGCACCCCGGGCTCCGTGAGCTTGGACACATGCCGCTGAGTGTTTGAGCTCGTCTTGGATGCGCTGTTCCCTACCAGAGCCAGCAGATGAAGTGGGAGGCTAAGTGCTCTCAGGGCTTCCAACCTGCCTGAGGCAGAAGAGCCCCAAGTCCCAGGGATGCGGCTTCCCGTGCAGCCAGCTCTGTGTGGCTCGCAGGCCACGGGGCCGCCAGCAGTTCGGCCAGGGCTAGGGTGGGTGCCTGAGGCCCCGTGTGCTCTCTCAGCCTCCGCAGAGTGTGCAGCATTGATTATCCGGGAGCAGTTTGCTCCGGGACAGCACTGGCTGCACCTCCAGCTAAGTGCGATCGTCCCCCCGTATCTGCGGGCAGCGTGGACACCTGGATTCACAGGAGCACCGAGCCCTGTAGGACAGACTGTCCTTTCCTCCACTCACTCGGACGCTGTGAAGTTGGCTTCATAAATTAGGTGCAGCAAGAGACAAACAGGGATAGCGGAACAAAATGGAGCGAGGACGGCCACGCGTTCAGCTGCTATCCCGGCATCGCTGCGCCGGCTCCGGGCCGTCACTGAGTGGAAGAAAGTCCGCTTGAACAGAAGCCGTGCAGTGCCCGGCTCGGTCTGCACACAGCGAGTGCCGGCTGCAGCACGGACACGGTGGGACCAGTGAGCTTTCCACCAGCGCCGCGGAAGCTCGAGAGCTGTGTGTGCCGGAAGGCTCCCTCTGAGGTTCTTGGCAGTTGACTGAGTGCGGGTAACAGGATGCAGATGCGGGAGAACGGATGGGAGGATGTGCTTGCGATATTCACAATTAGGTCTGCTAAGATAATTGGAACTGGGCAGAGAAACAAAATAGAAGATTTTAACGAAGCCTTAAAATGATGAAGGAGACCCAGGCGCTTCCGGAGGTCCTGGGAGCGTCCCGATGGCGCCCCAGCGCTGGTGATGTCGTCACCTGAGCCGGCAATCCCACACCAGCGTTTCCCTCCTGGGCTCTCTTAGGAGGGTGCTGCGAGCTTCCAGCTTCTTTGAAAGCAGGTTGTGGGCTTCTTAAACTTTTGTTCATTTGTGTTTATTCATATGAATGACAGAGATACAGAGAGGAGGAAGACACACACACACACATACACACACACACACACACCTCCCATCCACTGGTCACTCCCCAAACACTTAAGACAGCTAGGGCTGGGCCAGGGCGAAGCCAAGAGCCCAGAACTCACCCAGGTCTCCCGTGTGGGTGGCAGCGACCCAGCCACGTGCGGCATCCCCTGCTGCCTCCCAGGGGCGCATCAGCCAGGAGCAGGACCTGGGAGAGAACTGAGACACAGTCCAGACGCTCGGCGTCAACCTCCAGCCAAACGCCCAGCCCCGCTTCCTGATTTTCAGACTCTGGGGTTCGTCGTTAGGCCGAGCTCAGACCCAGGTGGACTCCGGTCGCGTCCACTGTGGTCTGCCCGTCCCAGGCTCCCTGCAGCCTCTAAGACGGACGCCCGGGGCCGACCTCTGCTCTGACGTGGCCCCTTGCACAGTGCCTGCAGCCTGCTGGTCCCCGGCCCCTGGCGTCAGGTGAGCCATGGTCCCCGTAGTCTATAAAACCCGAGCAGAGGCGTGCTTGTCTTGCTCCCCGAGTTCCGAATCACAGGTAACACCCACAAGAGCCCCAGGAAGGCGGCCCGATCTCAGTGTAACAGGGGAGAACAGGAGCCAGGAGCCAGAACCCAGAATCCAGAGGCCGGCATGGGTTGCAAGTCCCCACCTTCAGTCATGTCCTCTGCACGCGTGTTGCAGGGCGGCCTGCAGGACTGCACACAACCGCACACATGCAAGTGCTCATGGGATGTCGGGGCCTCCCTGTGAAAGCGTGTGTGATTTCTGTTCCATCTATCTCAAGCTGAAGGCAAACACGCCCACTTGGGTTTCACTGGCCTTGACATGGGCATCAGTAGGTGTACAAATCACTGTCAGGCCTGTGGTTATTGGCAGCTCTTATTAATCTTGGGATAAACCTTGGTACATAAAATTGTTCCAGGCCCTCAGCTATTAGGGGCCTGATCCTGTCTGGGTGTGATGCATAAGGAAAAGGCACCTGAGCCTGGGATTATGTTCTGACAAATCATTTTCTGCACAAACTCGAGCTCCGGGAACGTTAAGTAGTTTTGAAATAAGTGACAACTTGACCGTGGGTCTAGGACTTAGGAAAATGTGTTGGTAAATGGGTCCTGGATCCTGAACGGAACAGGGCTGGGCGTGCCTTAGGAGGCCCCTGTCGTAATGGAGATGTGGCCGAACACCTGAGGACCGTGTGTTAGATCTCGCTACGGTCCACCCGGACCTGGGTGTTCTGTTCTAATCCCATCGGGGACGTGATTCCGAGCCCGTCCTATGCTCTGTGCTGTGCAGCGTTGCCCCAGAGCCCGGCGTGTCTGCAGGCTTCCCTGAGGATGACGACCTGGGCACCACACGCAGCAGAGGACAGCTGCAACGTCAGGGTTGACAATGAGCCGAAGTAGGGACTGAACATTTTTTGATAAAATGTTAAGGCTTTTGTTTTAAAATAATTCACCTTGGGACTCGCAAAAGTACAAATCTGAAACATTAGGGATGTGTTCCCTGAGATAATAGGTGTGCATTTGTACCAAAGTTTCTCTGAAAGACGCAGAAGTAATCTCAGTTTTGTGAGTCAAGGATAGTGGACACCATGGCAGTTTTAAGGCTCACAGAAAACACAGGGATTTCCACTGCCTGCCCTCCCGTGGAGAGCCCCCTCCTCTGTCAACCCCCCGAGCCGGCAGCACGCGCCTCACTGGAGGACCCGACACTGACACGCCGTGGTCACCCACAGTGGGCTCCAGGGTCCCCTCTCGGTGTCACACAGCCCTTGCGTCTGGCCAAACGTGTCCACCATCGGGGCAGCCTACAGAGAGCTCACGGGCACAATGATCCTCCCTGTGTGCCTGTCTGGACTCATTTTATCGTCTTGTTGTGTTCCCTTTCACTCCCAGTAGCACGGAGTGAGAGAAAGCAGGGAGTCAGATCCCCAGTTCTCCCGTGCCCCATCACCCCACCAGACCCCCCAGTTCTCCCGTGCCCCCATCACCCCACCAGACCCCCCAGTTCTCCCGTGCCCCATCACTCCATCGATCCCCTAGTTCTCCCGTGCCCCCATCACCCCATTGATCCCCCAGTTCTCCTGTGCCCCTGTCACCCCATCAATCCCCCAGTTCTCCCGTGCCCCCGTCAGCCCACCAGACCCCCCAGTTCTCCCATGCCCCCGTCACCCCTCAGACCCCCCAGTTCTCCCGTGCCCCCGTCACCCCACTAGACCCCCCAGTTCTCCTGTGCCCCTGTCACCCCATCAATCCCCCAGTTCTCCCGTGCCCCCGTCAGCCCACCAGACCCCCCAGTTCTCCCATGCCCCCATCACCCCTCAGACCCCCCAGTTCTCCCGTGCCCCCGTCACCCCATCGATCCCCCAGTTCTCCCATGCCCCCGTCACCCCACCAGACCCCCCAGTTCTCCCGTGCCCCCATCACCCCACCAGACCCCCAGTTCTCCTGTGCCCCCGTCACCCCACCAGACCCCCCAGTTCTCCCGTGCCCCCGTCACCCCACCAGACCCCCCAGTTCTCCCGTGCCCCTGTCACCCCATCGATCCCCCAGTTCTCCCGTGCCCCTGTCACCCCATCGATCCCCCAGTTCTCCCGTGCCCCCGTCACCCCACCAGACCCCCAGTTCTCCCGTGCCCCCGTCACCCCACCAGACCCCCCAGTTCTCCCGTGCCCCCGTCACCCCACCAGACCCCCCAGTTTCCCATGTCCCCGTCACCCCACCAGACCCCCCAGTTCTCCCGTGCCCCCGTCACCCCACCAGACCCCCCAGTTCTCCCGTGCCCCTGTCACCCCATCGATCCCCCAGTTCTCCCATGCCCCTGTCACCCCATCGATCCCCCAGTTCTCCCGTGCCCCCATCACCCCACCAGACCCCCCAGTTCTCCCGTGCCCCAT
The DNA here is from genome assembly GCF_051225735.1 of Oryctolagus cuniculus. Classification (NCBI taxonomy): domain Eukaryota; kingdom Metazoa; phylum Chordata; class Mammalia; order Lagomorpha; family Leporidae; genus Oryctolagus; species Oryctolagus cuniculus. The sequence continues at coordinate 89,286,957 of NC_142882.1, read as the reverse complement.
CACCACACCAGACCCCCAGTTCTCCCGTGCCCCCGTCACCCCACCAGACCCCTAGTTCTCCAGTGTCCCCATCACCCTATCAATCCCCAGTTCTCCCGTGCCCCTGTCACCCCACCAGACCCCCAGTTCTCCCATGCCCCCGTCACCCCATTGATCCCCCAGTTCTCCCGTGCCCCCATCACCCCATCGATCCCCCAGTTCTCCCGTGCCCCTGTCACCCCATCGATCCCCCAGTTCTCCCGTGCCCCCATCACCCTACCAGACCCCCAGTTCTCCCGTGCCCCCATCACCCCACCAGACCCCCCAGTTCTCCCGTGCCCCCATCACCACACCAGACCCCCAGTTCTCCCGTGCCCCCATCACCCCACCAGACCCCCAGTTCTCCCGTGCCCCTGTCACCCCACCAGACCCCCCAGTTCTCCCGTGCCCCCATCACCCCACCAGACCCCCAGTTCTCCCATGCCCCCGTCACCCCATTGATCCCCCAGTTCTCCTGTGCCCCCGTCACCCCATTGATCCCCCAGTTCTCCTGTGCCCCATCACTCCATCGATCCCCCAGTTCTCCCGTGCCCCTGTCACCCCATCGATCCCCCAGTTCTCCTGTGCCCCCATCACCCTACCAGACCCCCAGTTCTCCCGTGCCCCCATCACCACACCAGACCCCCAGTTCTCCCGTGCCCCCATCACCCCACCAGACCCCCAGTTCTCCCGTGCCCCCATCACCCCACCAGACCCCCCAGTTCTCCCGTGCCCCCATCACCCCACCAGACACCCAAGTTCTCCCATGCCCCCGTCACCCCACCAGACCCCCCAGTTCTCCCATGCCCCCATCACCCCGTTGATCCCCTAGTTCTCCTGTGCCCCCGTCACCCCAGTTCTCCCGTGCCCCCGTCACTCCACCAGACCCCCAGTTCTCCCGTGCCCCCGTCACCCCATCGATCCCCTAGTTCTCCTGTGCCCCCATCACCCCTCAGACCCCCCAGTTCTCCCGTGCCCCCGTCACCCCATTGATCCCCTAGTACTCCCGTGCCCCCGTCACCCCAGTTCTCCCGTGCCCCCGTCACCCCTCAGACCCCCCAGTTCTCCCGTGCCCCCGTCACTCCACCAGACCCCCCAGTTCTCCCGTGCCCCCGTCACCCCATTGATCCCCTAGTTCTCCTGTGCCCCCATCACCCCAGTTCTCCCGTGCCCCCGTCACCCCATTGATCCCCTAGTACTCCCGTGCCCCCGTCACCCCATTGATCCCCTAGTTCTCCCGTGCCCCCGTCACCCCAGTTCTCCCGTGCCCCCGTCACCCCACCAGACCCCCAGTTCTCCCGTGCCCCCGTCAGCCCACCAGGGGCCGGCGCGACGGTGCCCGGTTCAGCTCTGCAGATTCGTGGCGCTTGGCTTGGAGAGCTTCTTGGGTCTTCTGTGCAAGCGTGTCTAACAATCTCTTTCAGGACGCACAGCTGCCCACCCCTCACCCTGTTTCTCGAAGTAAAATAGAGGTCAGGGTTCCTGCGGCTCCGGAGATTTCAGTTCCTCCGGCACCGTGTATTGCAAGGGCCTCCTTTACTCCGTTGAGTTATTTGCTCCATTGATCAAAAATAAATCAACTTCTGATTTTATCTCAGGCATTGAAAGGGCTTAGAAGCTGATAACAAGAGAAAGTTGCGCAAACGAAAATCAACAGCTTGTCTTGGCCCCGTGAGAACCGAGCTCCCTGGACAAACCAGCATCCTCAGATCTGAAGATAGGAACCCGGCCACAGAGGCTTAGTACACAGAGAAAAATAAGATTGCCTTCTTTACACCACACCCAAGGGGAGCCTGGGTATTAGGGACCTGGGATATGCAGCATAGCAGAAAGTCGATAGAAGAGCCGCCGCCTGCAGTGCCGGCATCCCACGTGGGTGCCAGCTCGAGTCCCGGCTGCTCCACTTCCGATCCAGCTCTCTGCTGTGGCCTGGGGAAGCAGTGGAGGATGGCCCAAGTGCTGGAGCCCCTGCACCCGCGTGGGAGACCAGGAGAAGTTCTGGCTCCTGGCTTCAGATCAGCAGCTCTGACCTTTGAGGCCGTCTGGGGAGTGAACCAGCACATGGAAGACCTCTCTCTCTCTCTCTCTCTCTCTCTCTGTAACTCTGCCTTTCAAATAAATAAATAATTCTTTTAAAAAATAATATATTCTTGACTCCCAGAGGAAAGCCCGTACAGTAAAATATTGGTTTACCTGATCACAAGACTCGATGATTTTTGTCCAAATGGAGCCAGTGGGCTCTGACGTCTGTTCCAGCTGTGACGTGGCAGATTCGATGCCATCACTCGTCTGTCTTCACAACAGCAAAGCTGAACAAGCAGAACGTCGTGACTTTTCTTGGGCTCCTCCGAAAGAGAAATCAGATGACCGCCACCCGCTGAGCGACAGGTGCACCCCGAGAGAGAGAGCAAGTGAGACCTGCTTGCCTGGAGGAAGCCCAGGGGCTCGGCCCTGGGGGAAGGGGAACCCAGAACCTGAGCGCCAGCCACTGGGGGGCAGGGGGAGCCCCAGCAGCTTCAGTCACACACAGGTCATACACAGGCCATGCACAGTCACACAGAGGTCACAGGCCACACACAGGTCATGCATAGGCCATGCACAGTCACACAGAGGTCACAGGCCACACACAGGTCATGCATAGGCCATGCACAGTCACACAGAGGTCACAGGCCACACACAGGCCATGCACAGTCACACAGAGGTCACAGGCCACACACAGGCCATGCACAGTCACACAGAGGTCACAGGCCACACACAGGTCATGCATAGGCCATGCACAGTCACACAGAAGTCACAGGCCACACACAGGTCACATACAAATCACACTTTCTCGGGGTTCCTCCAAAGACCCCACCACACACTACACTTAAACAAGGGGGACACCCCTATCCTTCCATCCCCTCCCCCCTACCCTGGCCCTGGAAATGGGAGGGGAAAGCAGCCTTCCTGAAACCCCCACAGCCCTTCTCCCTCATGATGCAGGCGGTCCAGTCCCCAGTGGTGCTGCATGGGCGGAGCGAAAGCCAATCCCAGCTGGGGACGTGGGCTCCACCCTCCGCCAGCACTGACCAACCCCCGTCTCTCTGTCCTGTTGCAATATGCTTATGTGTGTGTGTGCATGCATAGAGTCTATACATGTAATATACATGCACATACAAACACACACGGGTATGCACACATATGCACATGTATACACACATATATAGACATATGCACATGTATACATGCATGCATGTGCAGGCACACTCATTTCTAAACACATAAACACACACACCTGTAACACAGAGGGAGGGGGCTCCCAGGACGCAGACGTCAGAGCCCACTGGCTCCATCTGGAGCGTGGATTCCGGGGCAGGGGAAAGTTTGGGGGCTGAGGAGGCAAGAAAACACCTTGACAGGATGCGTCATCATGGCAAACGCTGTGTACCCCCAAATGCTGTGTGCCCCCAAACACTATGCACCCCCAAACGCTGTGCATCCCCAAATGCTGTGTGCCCCCAAACACTGTGCACCCCCAAATGCTGAGCACCCCAAAACATGTGTGCCCCCAAACGCTGTGCGCTCCCAAACCTGTGCACCCCAAACCGTGACTGAATCCGGGCACGAGAGAACCCTGCCCACCACATGCACCCAGCCTGGTCTGGTGTCACCAAGCTCCCAGGGAAAGTGACAGCAGACTACGGCCAGAAGAGGCGCAGGAAGTGACTGAGACGTAGAACAAAGGACACCCCCAAACCAAGAGGGGAGACAAAAGCAAGGGCAGAGGAAGCTGACGCCAGTGGTGTCCACAGTCACAGCAAAGCCAAACAGCCCAGCTCCCACGGGCCTGTTCATCTCAGTGCTTATCAGCATATACAACACGGCTCGCAGAAAATGGCAAGCGAGGCCAAAAGCCGAGAAAACACAGCCTGAAGAAACAAGGCAGTTATCCGACCAAGTCCTGGTGCAATCCAGATGCTGGGGTTTTCACCCAGGGAATGCAATAGGATAGTGATTAATGTGTTAAAGAGTCTGAGAGAAAACCAGAGCACAAAGCCCAGATGGTGAATGTCAACGGAGGTGGAAACTCACAGGCTCCCCCAGGAAATGCTGAACATCACAACAGAGCAGCCCGATGAGCGCTCTGATGGGCTGGACCACCAACAGACCAGGCCCGGCCGAGAGAGACCGGCCGGCAGACACCAGCCCAGCTCCAGCCCCATGGCGGCAGTAGCAGAACACCCAAAGGCCGCAGTGGAAGCCCACATGGTTCACACACATGTGCTCGGCACAGCAGGAGGATATGCACCGGAGAGCAAGGTCCAGAAAGCTCACGGTCAGAGACGCCCCCTCCCCCCAGGCTCACGATCAGACACCATCCGAACTGCGGAAAACTCGCTGAATTAATTCACATTTGTCAGGACTTTAGGTTCCACTCATCTATTCGTCTATCCTCATGCCCATGCCAAATTCTCCTGCTGTCACTCTTTAAAGTTAGTCTTGGCCGGTGCCGTGGCTCACTAGGCTAATCCTCCGCCTTGCGGCACCGGCACACCGGATTCTAGTCCCGGTCGGGGCGCCGGATTCTGTCCCGGTTGCCCCTCTTCCAGGCCAGCTCTCTGCTGTGGCCCAGGAGTGCAGTGGAGGATGGCCCAAGTGCTTGGGCCCTGCGCCCGCATGGGAGACCAGGAGGAAGCACCTGGCTCCTGGCTTCCGATCAGCACGGTGCACCGGCCGCAGCGGCCATTGGGGGGTGAATCAATGGAAAAGGAAGACCTTTCTCTGTCTCTCTCTCTCTCTCACTGTCCACTCTGCCTGTCAAAAATAAAAATAAATAAAAATAAATAAAATAAAAATAAAAAATAAAGTTAGTCTTGAACTCAGGCTGCATAACCCTCCAACTTGTTCTTCTACAAGATACTTCTGCCTATTGTCTATCCTTTTAACTTTCTCTCTATATTCTAGAACTAGCTTGGCAAGTTCTATGTCAAAGCCTGCAAAATTGTTGAGTGGGTTTGCATTTAATCTCTAGATCATGTGGGAAGAATGGACGCATTAGCTACATGCGGTTGTACAATCTATGAACATGGTCAATCCGTCTTCTTGTTCTCAAAAATGTTTTATACCCTGAGGACTGGCAATGCTGTGTTGGGATTTTTCCTGGCAGGTTGTGTTGTCAATGAATGACATTGGTGCTTTTATTTCCATCCATGGTATTAATTCTAAACTCCCTGGAGTCTCGTGTTTCCCGTTACGGGCGCGGTGAGGTTGTTCTGCTCATCAGCCCAGCAGCGCCCTTTCAGAAGTTACCACGTCGCTGGTCAGCTCTGCTGGGCGACTCGGCAGGTGGAGCCGCAGCCACTGTCACGCTGGCCCCACAGCCTGTGGCCACGCGCCTCCCCAGCCCAGAAACCTTCAGGGAGAGGCAGTGATGGCAGCCACGCGGCAGCGTCAGAAGCAAGCACGCCGCTCCCGGAACGCACAGGTTCACGTTTCGGCGCTAGCCCTCGCCGCCAGGCTGTCCTCCGGGAATCTCCTCGCTGAGCCCCGCTGCCTTGCAGGACAGAACCGCGGCTGCACCAGTCTGCTCTCTGAGACAGGACGGAGACGCAGAGGCCCAGCCGGTCCCTGCTTCCGTTCCGAGGTTGTGAGGTGGGCTCCAGCTGCTCGCAATCCACGTTTACCGCTGGGTCAATGGGAAGCAGCTCTAACCCACCTCTCTCCCTCTCTCTCCGGGAGCCACAGGGCTGTGTGCAAACAGAAGGCAGGGGAGGGCGTCCTTAATGGAACTGAACATGCAGCGTTTTCCTCTCTTTGCCATCGCCCTTCTGACAGCTCATGGTGGTTTTCTGTTACTGAATGCTGTTCTAAGTGGAGGAAAGAGAAAACTTTAAATCCTTAGTGTTAATTTCATCATGCATAATTATATTGTGCAAAGCTGATTATAAATAGAGCTGTGAGGAGAAGGCATCTGGTCCAGCGGTTAAGAACCCGGAGCGACCTTCCCTGGTTCCCATGCACCTGCCCCGTTGTTGCTTGTAGAAAGTGAACCACCGGGTTTCATCTCCATCATCGATCGGTCTATCCATCCATCATCTGTCACCTACGATCTATCTGCCCCTCAGATAAATACAGACAGATTTTGTAAGGTGCAGACATGAGACCATTTAGCTCCTCTCACTGAAATCACACAAGTCCTGCTCCATAGCTCATTATGTCCATGCGTTTCCTCCTCACTGGATGGTGGGGATCCTGCATGAACTCCGTCAGCCATTTCTGGCTCACATCTGACGCATGCGCATTCGACCTCCAGCTCCACCTGAGGACGGAGAAGAGGCGTGAGAAGGGAGCACTCTGTCTCCCCTCCCCCTCTCTCCACGGCACTGTTTTCCCTGTCAAGGGCCAGCCAGCTTGGAAAGTACCAGAAGGGGCGTGGCCGGGCCCTGGGCTGGAGCCGTGGCTCAGGGTTTGCTCTCTGTCTGGTGTCTGGTGTCCTTTGAGAAGTGTGGCCTCGCCCGGTGGCAGTGCCGCGTGCCCCCCTCTGCCTCCCCTGAGCACCCATCTGCCGCATCCAGCGAACCCCAGGGGGAAGGCCGCGGGGCGCTGGTGGCAGCCTCGCCTCCCGCACATAACCCTGCTGTCTGCGTGCACCGTGGTCCCACCACACTCCCAGGCGGGCCTGGCTTTGCACAGCTCCGACTGTGTGCCTGTCGGCTATCACGTCTGGTGACAGCAGCCCAGAGCACAGCTCACATTTCAGTCTTGGTGCCGCAGCTGCTCACGTGCAGGCGGGTGGCTGAACAACCACGGATGTCGCTGCTCGGCCGTGACTGTGTTTCCTCCTCACAAGGACCCAGAGGCTCCGACGGCGCAGTGTTGTCTGGGTGGCCAGGCCGCCGTAGGAGGTGGCATGTGAGCCAAGCCCAGGAGGCCTGGTCAGGCCCGGTCAGGAACAGCGGTGGTGGAGACGCGGGAACTGTGCGACTGCCGCTGTATGAGGACTTGACGGAGATCTGTGGGGCGATCTGGAGGGCAAACCCGCCCCGCAGGGTCAGCAGCAGAGCCGGGTCCGGTGACCGAGCTGTTGGAGGGGCCAGAGAAGGCAGTGAGCTCGCCTTCCTGAACGCCGGCCTCGTGTCGGCATGGACATCAGCGTGGAGCCCGCCTATGCTGACAGATAAATGGGTAAGGAGCACACACATCGCACTTCGTAAATATGGACGTCATTTACAACAAAGGACGCGGTCAAAACCGCGAAAAGACAACTGAAGATCGGGGGACAGTGCATGCGATTCACGATTCTGGAAACCTGCTCATGTCCAGAACGCAGAAGGAGCACTCACACCCCAGCAACCAGGAGACAAACAACCCCGCTAAGAAGCGAGCCAACAGGCGCTTCTCAGAGCAAAATAGGCCGAGGGCCGCCGGGCCCAGAAGACACAGGGCGTCGTGGCCATCAGGAAAACGCAGGCAAACCCCACAGCGCGCCGCCGCGCCGAGCCCTCCAGGATCCTGTCCTGACAAAGCCGAGTGCCTGCCGAGGGTGTGGGGAGGAGCCGGAGTGCTCACGGGGTGAGACGGCGGGGCGACTCTGAAATCAATTTGCAGTTCCTTGGAAAGTTAAATATGGAGTCACTGTGTGACTCAGCAATTCCACCCCGAGAATTCCACCCGAGAGAATTGGGAACACACGTTCACACACACACACACACACACATCTCCGACATGAGCACTCACTGTAGAATTATTCATAAAAGCAAAAAGTGGAAGCAAACCCAGTGTCTAGTATCTGAACGGATAAGCTGACCCTGAGCAGCGGCTGGTTTGGGCTGGTTTGGGCTGGTTTGGGCTGGTTTGGCGGCTGACCTCCCGCACGTTTGGGGGTGCAGACACTGCTTTCGGTTGCTAGCGGGAGGCAGCCACGGAGTCACTGCACCTCCCGCCGCGGGTGGCACCGTGTTTGGCCTGAACGTATTGATTTGCATAAGTTTTGATAAAGGTTAACATTTCGTGATATACTTGTGTGTATTTTAGGGTAGCAAACAGTGACACAGGCTACGTCCCTGTGCTGACACTCTGCATACGCGACGTGCCCAGTCCACTCTTGGCCTCTTCAGCATTTCTGGGCCACACGGTTCAGCTGTGAGCTTTCAGGACATCAGAAATCCCGGCTGCGACCGCGCCCCCGCCGCTCAGAAGCTGCTAGGCTGAGGCTGGACCCAGTGAGTCTCCATGACGTTCTCGTATGATAAGCGTCACTGCCGGCTTCAGCCTGGCTTCACTGGGAGAAATGCATGCGGACTTTACTATGACGCCTTCAGCGAGTAGATACTGTCTAAGGGGTCGTTTATCACCCGCGTGGTTCCTGGAGCACAGCAAACACCGACTAAGGGGCCATCCTTTCTCTCTGCTGTATGAGCGGAGTGGCGGACGTATCACAGGCCTCAGAGGTGCGGCACTGGTGAGGGCCGCGTGGCCAAGGCGTCCGTAGTGGACACAGGAGAGTGGGAGGCAGCACGTGGAGGGCACGGGGCCGAGGGCTTTGCGCACACGGGGAACGGAGCGGGGCCAGGAGCAGGTGACCCGGAGCTGAGACGTCACCTGTGTCCAGGAGCAGAGAGGCAGAGCAAGGGCTCGCGGGAGCAGGCAGAGGCAACCCCAGTGGGTGTGTCCGGCTGGCGACAGGCAACCCTGGGGGAGCAGCAGGACCCTGGGGCTGGGCGCTGCGCTCACGGGCAGCGGAAGGTCAGGGGAAAGGCCAAAGGGCAAAGGGCGTCAACAAGCCTGTTGCCAAGGACACCCTGCCAGGGCTCTTCTTCCCTTTCCGCTAGCAAACACAGAACCGCTGGACGCGGCCCCAGGAGCTCGGAGCAGGGTGTCGCTGCGTTCTGTGCATAAGCCCATAGCGACAGGTGCACTGGGCAGGGTGAGCACGGCGTGTCCTCCCCCGACGTGTCCTCTTTGAAGCGGGGCTGTCAGAGCAGCCCGCGGGGGAGCCACTTCCGAGCCTCCCCCTCCTCACTCTGAGCCAAACACGCAGCAAGGCGCCCGCCGTGCGGCAGGACGGCCCTCTCCCCACCCCCGATCGTCTCCCAGGGGACAGATTCCAAGCCCACCCCGCTCTGGGCACGCTGTCAGGGGGTTCACGATCTCCTAGCAGAAAACGCACAGCCAGGGGTGTGTGGGGGACACCTGTCTGTCGTGGGTCCCCGGGGCAAAGCTGGAAGCCAGCGGCCCGGCCAGTGGGGCCAGCTGTAGTGCGTGGCCAGCCGCTGGGCAGGCTTCAGCACCGCTCACTGCCCACACGCCCAGGGCTGCTGGCCCAAGTCCCGGGGTCCACGGGCACATCCCCGGGAGGGCTCCTCCCTGCCCCTCCTGCGGTGGGGGAGGGACACAGCTCTCTGGGCTCTTTCCTGAGGGCACTAACGACCTTCATAGGCACTCCAGCCCAGGGCCCGCCACCCCAGTGCCCTCAGCTCCACCACAGACCTTGGGGGGCTTTACCACAGGAACTCTGGGGACACGGATGTCCAGTCCACAGCAGGTGTCCAGAGGATGGACATCTGAGCCCAACCTTGACCCCAAAGGGCACCCCTGGGTGACTGAAAACACCTCCTTGGGCCCAGCGCTGTGTCGCAGGGGGTTAATGCCCTGGCCTGAAGCGCAGGCACCCCATATGGGCGCTGGTTCTAGTCCCAGCTGCTCCACTTCCAATCCAGCTCGCTGCTGTGGCCTGGGAAAGCAGTAGAAGATGGCCCAAGTCCTTGGACCCCTGCACCCATGTGGGAGACATGGAAGAAGCTCCTGGCTCCTGGCTTCAGATCGGCGCAGCTCTGGCCGTTGCAGCCAATTGGGAACCATCGGATGGAAGACCTCTCTCCCTCTCCCTCTCCCTCTCTCTCTCACTCTCCCCCCCCCCCACCGCCGTCTAACTCTGACTTTCAAATAAATAAAATAAATCTTAAAAAAAAAAAAAAGAAAAAAGAAAACCCCTCCTAGAAGAGGAAGGCGTATCCCATAAGTTGCTCATTTCTTCCCAGGCTCTGAGTAAACACAAATCCCTTGCTCAGAATGCCAAAAGCCTTAGACTGTTGGAAGTTAAATGGCTTGACTCTAGAGTTCAAGTGAAAAGCTAATTTGCAATAGTTGAGCACTTTTTGAAAATGAAGGCATCACTGGTCCAGCCAGGTCCCAGCACCAAAGCACGCGTCCTGCCTGCTGCAGGTATTTGGGGAGTGAGCCAGTGAGTGCAGATCTCTCTGGCTGTCTCTCTGCCTTTCAAACAAAATGAAAATAAGCAGATTTTTTTAAATTTATTTTTGGTGCAAAAACTTGAAATCTGTGCATAATTTTTCCATAATACATGTTTTCCATGAGATTTTTATTTTTTTAAAGATTTATTTATTTATTTATTTATTTGAAAGTCAGGGTTACACAGAGAGAGAAGGAGAGGCAGAGGGGGAGAGAGAGAGGTCTTCCATCTGCTGGTTCACTCCCCAGATGGCCACAACGGCCGGAGCTGCTTCGATCCAAAGCCTGGAGCTTCCTCCATGTCTCCCACGCGGGTGCAGGGTCCCCAGCACTCGAACATCTTCCACTGCTTTCCCAGGCCACAGCAGAGAGCTGGATCTGAAGTGGAGCAGCTGGGAGACAAGAATCCGATGCACAAGAAGGGGTTTGCTGATGGCGTCCACCTGGAGGGGGCAGTGGGCGGCGCTGGGGGAGCTGAGCTCGAGGTGGAGGGAGGGCTCTGCCTGTCGGCAAGGCTCAGGGAGACCGGGGTGGTCTTTGGTCCGGCACCTGTGAGCCAGGAAGGAACAAGCAGGCTTTGGGTATGCGGCAGAAGAAGCAACGGCCCCAGCCCCAGAGGCAGAGCTCAGAGCCAGCCAGGTCTGGGCTCCCTGAACTCAAGCAAAGACTGCCGGCCTGGGGAGCCGGAGCGGCCTCGGGGCGTGGTTGCTGGCCCACCCTGAGCGCCCATGGCCCTGCTCACAGGGTGCACACAGCTCACAGCGAGGCTGAGGCAGCCCTGCCGTCACCCGGGGTCTGAGCCCAGGTGCAGGCGTCTGACGCAGGAAGAGAAAAGCTACAGGAAGGGCAGTTCCTCCGGCACAGGGCAGAGAGGCAGATGGGCGGCCACACGGCAGGCCAGGAGCAGGTGTCTACGTGTGTCCTGGGCTGGGGTTAGGTTCGACAGCAGCTCTCTAAGCATGCGTCCCACCTCTGCCATCTCAGCGAGAATCGTGTCGCCCACGTGAGGGAGCACGCCGGCAGCTTTTCTCCACACACGTGTGTGTTCCTCATCACTCACCCACCCGCCCAGCACTGAGGAGCCCTCAGCACCCCCACGGGGCCCACAGCGTCCTGTGGCTCCACCAGGCCACCGGCTGCCCAGGGGGGCAGAGACAGCCCGGCACACACCGCTCAGGCTGAGCAAGCAGAAGACAGAAAGGTGATGACGCACCTGCTGAGCGCTCTCGCCTTCCCCCGCATCTCACCCTGGTCCCCAGGAGAGCTACCTGAACTCTGCCCTTACCCGAGCCTCCTCCCTGCCTCGCCCCACTCCCCCGCACCCTGAGCAGGGATCTGGCTCTTCCTTCGAACAGAAAGTGGCAATCACAGAACTGAGTTCAGCAAACAGACTGAGCTATCCGTGGGGAAGTGCCGAGCTGGGGTGGAGAAGTACTGAGCTGGGGTGAGGAAGTACTGAGCTGGGGTGAGGGAGTACTGAGCTATCCATGAGGAAGTACTGAGCTGCCCCTGGGAGACGTTGGCTGGGGTGAGGAAGTACTGAGCTGGGGTGAGGAAGTACTGAGCTATCTGTGAGGAAGTACTGAGCTGGGGTGAGGGAGTACTGAGCTATCCGTGAGGAAGTACCAAGCTGCCCCTGGGAGACGTTGGCTGTGGTGAAGGAGTACTGAGCTGGGATGAGGGAGTACTGAGTTGGGGTGAGGGGGTACTGAGCTGGGGTGAGGAAGTACTGAGCTGGGGTGAGGGAGTACTGAGCTGGGGTGAGGGAGTGAGCTGTGGTGAGGAAGTACTGAGCTATGGTGGGGAAGTGCTGAGCTGGGGTGAAGAAGTACTGAGCTGGGGTGAGGAAGTACTGAGCTGGGGTGAGGGAGTACTGAGCTATCCGTGAGGAAGTACCAAGCTGCCCCTGGGAGACGTTGGCTGTGGTGAGGGAGTACTGAGCTGGGGTGAGGAAGTACTGAGCTGGGGTGAGGAAGTACTGAGCTGGGGTGAGGAAGTACTGAGCTGGGGTGAGGGAGTACTGAGCTGGGGTGAGGAAGTACTGAGCTATCTGTGAGGAAGTACTGAGCTGGGGTGAAGTACTGAGCTGAGGTGAGGAGGTACTGAGTATCCATGAGGAAGTACTGAGCTGGGGTGAGGGAGTACTGAGCTATCCGTGAGGAAGTACTGAGCTGGGGTGAGGAGGTACTGAGCTGGGGTGAAGGAGTACTGAGCTGGGGTGAGGGAGTACTGAGCTATCTATGAGGGAGTACTGAGCTGGAGTGAAGAAGTACTGAGCTGGGGTGAGGGAGTACTGAGCTATCTGTGAGGAGGTACTGAGCTGGGGTGAGGGAGTACTGAGCTATCCGTGAGGAAGCACTGAGCTCTCTGGGAGACGTTGGCTGGGGTCTATGAGTGCGGCCTGCAGGAATCTTTTGCAGAAAGCCTGAGAGAAGAGAGGAAAGTGAGAAACGCCCCAGCCCAGGCAGGGACATGGTCACAAGTGTCCCTGCAGGGGTGCCCTGGCTGTGGTGGACACGGCCAAGCTCTATAGGGAGTGGTCACACGGACGTGGTTACCACAAGTGTCCCTGTAGTGGGTGCCCCTGGCCGTGGTGGACATGGCCAAGCTCTATAGAGAGTGGTCACGTGGACGTGGTCACAAGTGTCCCTGCAGGGGTGCCCTGGTCGTGGTGGACATGGCCAAGCTCTACAGAGAGTGGTCACGTGGACGTGGTCACAAGTGTCCCTGCAGGGGTGCCCTGGCCATGGTGGACACGGCCAAGCTCTACAGAGAGTGGTCACACGGACATGGTCACCACAGTGTCCCTGCAGGGGTGCCCCTGGCCGTGGTGGACATGGCCAAGCTCTATAGAGAGTGGTCACACGGACGTGGTCCCCACAAGTGTCCCTGCAGGGGTGCCCTGGCCGTGGAGGACAAGGCCGAGCTCCAGGAGAGAGAGTGGTCCCATGGAAGCTTGGAATGTGTGTGTGGTGGGTGGGGGGCTGAATCCACCCCGAGAGTTGGGGGAGGAGCCGAGCCCTGTCTAGGCAGGAACACCAGTGGACAAACACAGAGGAGAGGTGCAGCCCGAGCCCCAGGGCCTCCGGCCACCGCCTCCCATCTGGGTTAAAACCATGATGGGAAAAACTGGGGAGGGAAAAATCACTCATTTTTTTGCTTCCCTGATCTTACTCAAATGGCGAACTCGCTCTGGAGCCCGCCGGCCTGATCAGGGACCAGCGCTGCCACAGAGCACGCTGGCCATGATTGCTTAACTTTACAGCTTTGTGGGGGCTGGGAGGAGCCATACTCAGGCAGTAAGATGATCCACGCACGAGCCATCTGGCCTGGACCCCTCCCTCCACACTCGTACATACACACACACGCACACACACACACACACACACACACGGTGCAGGGGCGGGACGTCTCAAAAGGAGCCTTCATCCAGAGCCACATCAGGCGAGGTCTCGTCCTTGACTTGATTCCGCGGAAAATGCCTGGCGCTGCTCATTGTGCCAGCCCCCGACTTCCTGAAGAACCGAAATTACTCAAAATAAACATTCGGTGAGGAGATGAGGGGTGGAGCATGGTTCTCTGTTGAATATCGACCTTTTTTTAAGATTTATTTATTTATTTGAAAGTCATAGTTACACAGAGAGAGGAGAGGCAGAGAGAGAGAAAGAGAGAGAGAGAGAGAGAGAGAGAGGTCTTCCATCTGCTGGTTCACTCCCCAGTTGGCTGCAATGGCCGGAGCTGCACAAATCCGAAGCCAGGAGGCAGGAGCTTCTTCTGGTCTCCCACATGGGTGCAGGGGCCCAAGGACTTGGACCATCTTCTACTGCTTTCCCAGGCCACAGCAGAGAGCTGATCCGGAAGTGGAGCAGCCGGGTCTCGAACCAGCGCCCATAAGGGATGCCGGTGCTGCAGGCCAGGGCTTTAACCCGCTGAGCCACAGTGCCAGCCCCAAGCACTGACTTCTGGGAGATCAACCACGCACCCCACACACTCCTAGGGAGCCCACTGAAGCTACAGCAGAATTCTGGGGAAGCTGCCATTGACGGGAGGGGGCTGAGCGCGCAGAAAGAGAAATGGAGTCAGCTGGGGCTCCGCTTGGATGCTGCCTGGATGGCTTTGGTGTCACCTCCACCTTCCTCAGTCTTACCCGGTCCCTGTCAGCAAATGACAAGCATTTGGGACTTGGGGACATCTCAACCAAGCACGCAGAGGCAAACACTCCCACGAGGATTCACCGTGCCAGAGGGCAGGTTGGGGAGCTTGGGGTGCGGAGCTGAGAGAAGGTGAGGCCATACACAACACGCAAAGCTTCTAGAAGCTCCCGCTCAGCCTACCAGAGTGGGGGGAGGGGCAGGAGACCTGGAGGGGGCCATGGCTTGGCCTGGCTGCCTCTCCTTCTGAGAGCCTGGCCAAGCGCCCTGGCTAAGTGTGAGGGGAGCCAGTGCTACACGCCGTCTGGGGCTGGGGGAGCGCTCTCTCCGACGGGCCTTTATCCTGGGCCTGGATGCGTCCCTTGGGGGTTCCAGGTGGGGACGGTCGTGGCTGGACAGGCAGAGTGGCTCTATGAGTTGAGAAACGTCGCAGAAGCATGGTGATTCCTTCCCTTCCCACGGGCGCAGCAGCTGTCCGGGCTGCTCCAAGTTGTCAGCAGCCCCAGTCCTGGCCCCCGCGTATCAGGACCCCAAAGCAGGGTCTGGGGGCCACCTCCCTAGAAGACTGGAGCCAGGAAGCCTCAGGGTCTGAGACGCCTCAGAGCCACGGTGCTGCCAGGAAGGGCGCCTGGGGGCTGACAGTGAACGGGGCTCCATTTCTGAAGTCATCGAGTGATGCAGCTTAAACCGCAGTGACACCATGACACAGCCTGCAGGCAGGAAGGATGCTCGAGGCCACATGCCGACGGACGCCTGCATCGGCCGTGGCCGTCACACACCACCGCGCCTGCATCAGCTGTGGCCATCACACACCACCGCGCCTGCATCAGCCGTGGCCGTCACGCACCACCGCGGGGATGGAAGCCGGTTCAGACGCTCAGCATCCTCTGCGCAAGTTAAATGTCACAAACCCAGGGACCCAGCAGCTGACTCCCAACACGAACGCGAACTTGTGGGAACCATCAAACCAAACCCACAAATGGCCTCAGCGGCGCAAGGACACACACCAAGCAGGTGGAGAGGAGTGAGGTGCAGCCCCGTGCCACGCAGGCACTCTGCGGCTCTCAGCCACAGTGCAGGGAGAAGGAAGCCAGGTACATGGCACACGCGTGCGTCCCGAATGTCCCTACACCCGTTCTCACTCGGGCAGAGCTGTTCTCTGCAGCCTTTGGAGAGGGACTGACTGCTGTCGGGGAGGACAGGGAGCAGCGCCCGACAGTCCTCTCCATGCGCCCACAGGTGACGCCTCCTGTGCGTGTGCCACGCCAGCACTCTCTGAGTCTGCCCAGGACCCCTGGCCTCAGCCCGGCCGTGGACAGCGAGCCTCTCCCTTTGTGCTTCACTTTGCCTTGGTCTGGACAGCGCCGGTTTCTCGCATCCCTGTTTGCTTGCATGTAGACGTTTCTGGAAGGCTAAAGCCCTGGTGTTCTGCGGCCGCACAGGCAACAACAGTGCACGAGAGCACATTGCATTTCCAGCCACAGCGCAATGCCAACAGAAAGGACCTGGGCTGTCTTCCCCACAGAGCAGGGTGACTGCCGAGGACAGCCGTGCTCACCCAATCTCGGCCCCATGCCGACCCCATGTCTGTCGGCATCACGTGCACACGGACAATTCTAACGTAATGTGCTGGTTCAAAAAGAAGAATGTTTTTGAAGATTTTATTGATTCATTTGAGAGGTAGAGTTACAGACAGAAAGAGGGAGAGACAGAGAGAGGTCTTCCATCTGCTGGTTCACTCCCCAGATGGCCCCAACTGGTGAAGCTAGGCCAATCCGAAGCCAGGAGCTTCTTCCAGGTCTCCCATGCGGGTGTAGGGGCCAAGCACTTGGGCCATCCTCCACTGCTTTCCCAGGCCACAGCAGAGAGCTGGATTGGAAGTGGAGCAGCCGGGACTCGATCCTGCACCCACATGGGATGCCGGCGCTGCAGATGGATGCTTAGCCACTACGCCACAGCACTGGCCCCCTAAAGGAACATTTTTAAAGAGGGGTTTCCAGGTGTCAAGAGCTCCCGAGGAGCAGGGCACACGCGGGCTCGCAGCGGGGGCGTCTCCTCAGCGTGTCCCGCGAGGCTGCTCCTGGCCTGGCCGCGTGCCCCTCACGGCCTCTGGCTCCTCGCTGTCGCCTCTGCCTTCTCTACAGGGGAGCACGGTTCCTCAGGCTCCACCCTCCTGCTCAGTGCGTGGCCCCTGCCCGCCCTGGGCTGACCCAGTGGCAGCGAGCCTTCCAGCTGGCCGCCCACTGCCTCCCCAGCCCAGCCTCCGTGTGTGGGAGCCTGCGGTGCCCCCGCCTCTGCCCTCACACCAGCCGCACCCACAGCCCCCTCTCCCAGACTGGGGTTCACCTTTCTGGGGAACGAGTCTCTCACGTGACTCGTGCCGCAAATACAAGCTGCACGCTGGGCCCTGGCCTGGCGGTGGAGCCACCGGGTAAGACGCCCGTGTCCACGCTGCAGCGCCGGGGTTGGGTCCCCAGCTCCGCTCCTGGCTCCTAGGAGGCAGCAGGGGTGGGCCCCAGCGGCCGGGCTCCCCCCAGCGCCAGGCTCCTGGCTCCACTCCTACTCCCCTCCCCGGCCAGCCGTGGCCAGCATTTGAGGAGCAGGGCAGCAAGGAGAGAGGCGCATTTTGTTTTCTTTCCATCATCCATCCATCTATCTACCTATCATCTATCTATCTGTCATCTATCTATCTACCTATCATCTATCTATCTGTCATCTATCCATCTACCTATCATCTATCTATCTGTCATCTATCCATCTACCTATCATCTATCTATCTGTCATCTATCCATCTACCTATCATCTATCTATCTGTCATCTATCCATCTACCTATCATCTATCTATCTGTCATCTATCCATCTACCTATCATCTATCTATCTGTCATCTATCCATCTACCTATCATCTATCTATCTGTCATCTATCCATCTACCTATCATCTATCTGTCATCTTTCTATCTACCTATCATCTATCTATCAATGATAGCCCTGCACCCGCGTGGGAGACCAGGAAGAAGCACCTGGCTCCTGGCTTCATCAGACCGGTGTAGCGCCGGCCGTAGCAGCCATTTGGGGAGTGAACAAATGGAAGGAAGACCTTTCTCTCTGTCTCTCTCTCGAGCACTGTCCAACTCTGTTAAATAAAAAATAAAATAAAATAAAAGAATGGTGCCTGCATGATCGCGCCAATGACCCAGGGAAGGACAGTGGCTGGCAGCTTCACACAGAGGCCAAGAAGTGAGACCCTCTGGTGCGCCAGCCCCCGCCCCACCCTGTACCCAGCCCCAGGCCCTCCTGCAGCCGGCTGGCGCCTGTCCTGGGCCACAGTTTCACTCCCCCTGCACCCACCTGAACTTCCTGAGCTACACTGGGCCTAGCGCACACCCTGGCGACACCTCACTCAGGCTGCCCCCGCTCCTGACTCAGCAGGTTCAGTTCTGTGAGTCTCACCCATGCCCTTCCAGCTTCATGCTGGGGCGGGGGGCCAGGACGCGTGGTCCCTGGGGGACTGAGAGCTCCGGCCTGGACTTGCTTCTTTCTCCACCCCCAGGTCCTCCCAGGGCAGCCAGGCCCCAGAAGATGCCAGAGCGAGTGGAGAAGCCGGGAGCAGAGGCCCCAGCACCCAACTCTGTCCCAGATGCCCCTGGGATGGGAGAAGCCGCTTTGCACTGGTTTCACGTTCCTGCTGGCATCAAATCCGGCACAGGACGATGGTGGCCACCGAGAGAGTCATGAGCTTCGTCCCTTTACCCGTCACTCTGCAGACAAGATCTGTACACCAGTCCCTGTGGAGCTAAGAGGAGGACGCTCCAGCTCTGGGACGTGCGCCATTCAATGCGTGGCAGTGGGGGCCCGCAGGCCACGGCCTCTGTGCCCAGTGAGGAGTCCTGGGGAGCAGCACGCGGGTTGGCCACCCCCACAGCACGTGCCACTAGGTGCCAGTGTTGTTCTACCCAACACGCCAGGTGCCCCCTCTCTGAAGCCAGGGGCGGGGCGACAGGTGTGCGGGGAACAGGTTGATGCGACTCGTGTTTGCACAGGTCCGGCGTCGTGAACACAGGGAGGGGCCTAGGGCAGTGCAGGTGCTTCTGGGGTGGTGGGCAGCGCTGAGAGGCGGACACTGAAGCAGGGTCCCTGCCGAGACGCCCTGGCCCCGGACCCGAGCCTGGACATCAGGCTGCTCGGTGGGCCGGCGAGCGACCGCAAACTAGTGTCCAACCCCCATCACTGCACAAGGCAGCTCGAGCTCCCGGAGCAGCTTGTTTCAGCGGGTCTCGCCCCTCGACTGGGCCAAGACTCCATCGAATTACAGCCAGTTAGAGGCAAGTTGGTGCACACTCGCTGCGGTTCTAATGAACGCTCGGGCTGCGCTTGTCCTTGTGCCGCGCTCTGCAGAACACCGCGTGGCCGCTGCTTCCGATCAGCCTGGGGCCGCACCAGTCGCCTGTGACCAGTGACCTATGGCAAGCTGGCCCCAAAGGATGCCCGAGCGAGCAGAGAAGCCAGGAATCACACCTTCCAGGAATGATGGAGAGGTGAGCTGACACCAGGAGAAATGGGAGGTGACAGTGGCTCCCAGAGTGAGTGTGCGTGCATGTGTGTGTGCATGAGTGTGCATGTATGTGTGCATGCATATGTGCGTGTGTGTACTGCATGTGTATGTGTGTACGTGTGTGTGCATGAGTGTGCATGAGCATGTATGTGTGCATTGTATACTGCATGTGCATGTGTGCACATGTGTGTGCATGAGTGTGTGCATGTGTGCACATGTGTGTGAGTGTGCATGAGTGTGTGTGTGCATGTGCGCACATGTGTATGTGTGTGCATGAAGTGCACATGAGTGTGCATTGTGTGTATATGCATGTGTGCATGCATGTGTGTGTATGTATGCTTGTCTGTGTATGCATGTGTGAGTGTGCATGTGAGTGTGCATTGTGTGCATGTGCATCTCTGTGTGTGTGCACGTGCCTTGTGTGTGTACGTGTATGTGCATGAGTGTGTGCATGTGTGTGCACATGTGTTACTGCATGTGCTTGTGTGCATGTGTGTGTGCATGTGCATGAGTGTGTGCATGTGTGAGTGTGCATGTGAGTGTGCATTGTGTGTGTGCATGTGTGCATGTGCATCTCCGTGTGTGTGCACGTGCCTCGTGTGTGCATGTGTGTGTGCACATGCATGGGTGTGCATGTATGTGGCATGCGCGTGTGCGTGCCCTATGTGACTTCACCTTAACCACAGGGGCTCGTAAATAGAGAAGCTCAAACAGCCTGCGTTCTGCAGGAGAACAAGCAGGCGAACTTCATGCGTGAAGTGATCGTGATCGGGGAAGCTGCTGGACTCGCTGCTTGCCCAGGAGAACCGGAGAGCTCGCTGCGTGCACTCGGCGCGCGTCCCGGGACGGCTCTGCCATCGCCTCGCGGGCAGCACCAGCTCAGCACGGCTCTGCGCGCTCTCGGGGACGTCAGGCCTCTCCACAGCCGCGCGCTCCAGCGAGAAGGTGCTGGCGACCCTGGCGCATGCGCAGTGAGGCGCAGGCCTGTGTGTGCGCTGTAGCTTTTCCATTTCAGTCCCGCCTCTGAGCAGGAAGCCGCAGCTGCAAACGGAAATTTTCTCTAGAGCTCGATGGCACGGGCACTCCTGAGTTTGAAAATGTCATCAGTGCAGGAAGATTCATTGTTGTAGTTTCAAATATTGTCCCTCCGATTCCCTCCATCCTCATCTCTGGAATCGAATAAAATTTATGTCAAATATCCTCATTTTATTCTACACTTGTCTTTCTTTTTTTTTTTTTAACAAAGAAGTATTTATTTATTTAAAAGGCAGAGTTGCAGAGAGACACAGAGAGAGAATTTCTACCAGTTCAACTCCCAGCTGCTCCACTTCTGATCCAGCTCCCTGCTGTGGCCTGGGAAAGCAGCAGAAGATGGACCAAGTCCTTGGGCTCCTGCAACCGCGTGGGAGACCTGGCGGAAGCTCCTGGCTTTGGATCAGCCCAGCTCTGGGCGTTGCAGCCATGTAAGGAGTGAACCAGCTGATGGAAGACCTCTCTTTCTGTTTCTACCTCTCTCTCTCTCTCTCTCTCTCTCTCTCTCTCTCTCTGCCTCTACCTCTCAGTAACTCTGACTTTCACATAAAAAAAACTCTGATGGGGACAAAGACAGCCCCATGTTGTAGATATCTAAGCAGCTAAAGGAGAGCGTTTTGGGTGCTGGTACAAGGAGAGGATAAATGTTTGAGGAGACAGACGTACTGAGCCCCTGACTTAATCAGTATACCCGTGACCAGCTATCGCAGCACCACACCGAGCCCCGTAAATGAATGATTATGAGTCAGTTAAAAGCTAAATAAAACTCACACAAAGAAAACTTCCGCAGACAACCATTGTGTTCACTGAAACCACATTTCAGACACTCGCAGATAAAAGCAAGAGCGGCATTTATTAAGTGAGCTGCATCAGGCATTCAACGAATATGAAATGTTAATGTTATGCGTACCTTTTTTTCCAGAGACTAGAAAATACGAAATACTTCCAAAGTAATTTTAAGAGTGTGGGACAATTGCAACACGAACTCCAAATTCAAGTGAGTGGAAAATGAAAACTGCAGATGAACATTATTTATGTGCATGGATGGAAAGATCCGAACAGAATTTCGGGAAACTTCAGCCAACGATATATTAGAAAGATAAAATCCAAGTTGGGCTCCACCCAGCACCGGGACGCCGATTCCAGATTAAACAATCTCTCCTTTGATTCACTACCTTAACAACTAAAGAGAAAAACATATTTTTAGTCGATGCAAAAAAAGAGCACTTTTGGCAGAGAAATGTAGGGCGCCAGGCTGCTGAGAAGCGGCCCTGAGTCAACACGCAGGAGTGGCTGCGTTCAGAGGCGCCCGGCGCCGTGCGTGCGTATCTGGAGGGATCCACTCGCTTTTGTCTTCACCCACCAGGGATTAGAACCCAACCGGTGCAGCCTCCCAAGTGTCTACACACGGTGGACACTGAACACTCAGCCCTCCCACACCTGACCCGTCTTGGTAACGGCGAGAAAGCAGGAGGAAGACCCTGGGTGACCTCTCTCGGACACAGAAGCCAAACAGGAGCTTCTGCAAGGAAAATGTCGGCTCAGACATGGCTCGAGGGGAGCGCTAACACGACTCGACGTCTCCAGGAGCCCTAGAGAAATTTAGCCATCTTGGGCCAATTGGAAAATGTGCATTTCCTACGGCGCAGCAGCTCCGCTCCACTGTGCAGAAAGACACACGGGTGCACAGGATGTACAGATCACGGGGACCCAAGGAGGTGCCCTCGGGGTGTGGTGCCGGGGGCCTCAAACACATCTGTGGGTCTCCAGACGCGAGTGTGCCATGGGTCGGTCAGCAGGTGCACAGTTACCGCGACACAGGAGTACACTCGGGGGCTCTGTAGTCCCACGGGTGACTCTTAATAGCCACCGTGCGTTGCACGCGCCAGCGTAGCGGAGGGAAGGGTTTTGAGTGTCTCATGACAACGAGAGGGTGAATGTTCGAGGCGATGGAAATGTGATCACCTGGCCGTCATACACGCGTGTGTCTCGCCCTAACCTGGCCATTAGACCCACGTGTTTCACAACCATTGGACTGGCTACGCCAATGCAAACAATCACTTATGTGTCCATTAAAAACAAAACTAAAAAATAAGAGAAACACTAAGAAGTTAGGGAAAGAGTCATGTGATAACCTGCAAGAATGGGGGGGCCTGGGCGGGGAGAGAGGAAGAGACGCAGGAGAAGCTGTGAAATGGTGCCTTCATGGTGCTGCTACTCTGCGGACGGAGCCACAGGCAGCCGGCTGGTCCACGCTTCGGTGTGTGCGTCTCTACCAGCTTCGCCGCCCACAGCTGGGCTCGTCTGCGCCCCTCAGCACCCACTGCTAACCGTGGCAAGCGTCACCTACAGAGGCAGGAAGAAGGGTGGGGGGGACTCGGAAGACCGCAAAGGGAGACGTGTCTGTAATGCTTTATTTGTTAGAAGATAAGGAGAATAATGACGATTGCTATATTTTCCATGTGAAATATTTCCTTTTTTTAAGATTTATTTACTTATTTGAAAGTCAGAGTTACACAGAGAGAGGAGAGACAGAGAGAGAGAGAGAGAGGTCTTCCATCCACTGGTTCACTCCCCAGCTGGCTGCAATGACCAGAACTGCTCCGATCCAAAGCCAGGAGCCACCAGCTTCTTCCGAATCTCCCACGCGGGTGCAGGGGCCCAAGCACTTGGGCCATCCTCTACTGCTGTCCCAGGCCATAGCAGAGAGCCGGATCAGAAGTGGAGCAGCCAGGACTTGAACTGGCACCCACTACACCACAGCACTGGCCCGGCTTCATTCTTTCTGAGGAGACCATCTGACAGCGCCTTAACCTTTCTCCACCACTACGTTTAAGGTGTCTCTGCTGGGGTGATCTGGAGGGTCTCGCGTGCCCCTCCCAGCTCTGCACGCCTCACCCTGCCTCTGAGCCGTCTGTCTACCCGTTCCTCACTCCGCACGCTGGGTCCTCCTTCACTGCAGCTCTGCTCTCCTGGGCGTGTCCTCCTCTCGCACACCAGATGAGCCTTCCTAGGGGACCACCACACCCCCACCCGTGGGCCAACAGCAGGCACAGCTGGGGCCTCTGGGCAGACACCCAGGGACGCCATCTCACATCCACCTTGGTGACGAACGCTCTGTCTTGTTTTTCTCACTCACACTAAGACAGAAGCCCTTGCAGGCATCAGGCACCCAGGAGACAAGACGACTATCCTCTTCCCCGAAAGCCCTGTGGTCAGAGCACCCACACCGCGCGAGATCTGACTCACTGCCCACACCTGCAGGTTCTATCCAGCTTGCAAGTCGCCTCTGCCACTTTAGGGCATTACATATACTCCAGGCCGGGGGTCATAGGTCAAGGGTCACAGGCCATGATTCAGATTCTGCCTCCTGCATCAGATCCGGTCCTCAATTCTTCCAGGCCTGATCTCCCTCATTTCTGAACCGTAGATTAAAATGTCACGGTCATTTGCGGAAGATGGAATCACGTTTGTAAGGATAGAGCGAGCATAGGCTGGCCCGTTCTAAATACTGGGGCGTTACCAGGAAACCGCCACCTTCATTGTTGAATAAAAGAGCTTTGCCGAACACTGACCCAGCCTGGCCTTTTCCCATTTAACTTGGGAGCTGAATGACAGGTGACACAACGGACAGGTCGGTCAGCTGGGCTCACACTCAATCACCTGGGCTGAATCGTCCTAGTGCTTGAAACACACGCTTCCCATGCCGGGGGCCTGGGTTCAAGTTCCCGCTCTGCTCCCCACCCCGCCTCCTGCAAAGGGACCCCTGGGAGGCAGCAGGCGACAGCTCGGGTGCCTGGGTCCCTGCCACCCCGGTGGGGACCCAGACTGAATTCTCGGCTCCTGGCCTGGCCTGACCCAGTGCCCTGGCTGCTGCAGGCATTTGGAGAGCGAACCAGCAAGCCGGAGCTCTCCCCGCTGTCCCTGTCTCTCTTGCCTCTCAAATCACAATAATCCTAACAGCAGTATTTAAAAGCAGCTCGTGAGCAGCTCCATCGCCCGGGGTGATCTGGACTCCTTGCTCTGGGATGTTGAACGAAAGCTGGTGCATCCTGACCCATCCACGCTGGCCACGCATCGCCACAGAGCTGAGCGGCCTGGAACTGCGCACAGATCGCCCAAGACTCCTGCGCGTAGGCGCCCAGGCGGCTCACCTGGGTCCCACCGAGAGGCCAAACGAGTTGTTTGAGTTCGTGCAGAATTCTCCTCGTGCCGGATCGAGTTCAGTGTCGATGGCCTCTGACAACCAAGTTTTCAGCAGCCTCCATCTCAGCCCCCACACCTGCCCCGGGTGCTCCCTCACAGCAAGCACGCGGGAGGTGGGGTGGGCACTGAGCAACCTAGCAGCCGGCGCAGGTGCGGGCGTGCCTGGGCGTGAGTCACTGGCAGGTGCTCTCCCAGGCACGGGGGCCCGCGTCGGGCAGGGCCTCCCTGCTGAGTCACCACCTGGGCTTGCGCACCTCCTGCCTCACCTGCTGGGGTGTTCCTGTGGGGAAGACGCCCAAGAGCTGCGCTGTGCACCTGAGTCACCGTCGCCCTGGTCGGAGCCGTCCTCCCAGGGCGGGGAGCCTGGCCGCCCCCTGCAATGCTTATCAGTCCACACCACCACCACCTGCTGGCTTGTGGGGACCTGCACAGGACTTCGGGAAACCCAGAAGGGACTCGGTATTATTTTCCTACTGATGATGTTGCTAAATATTTCACAAAAGAAAGAGAATTGCTTGGAAACAGCTTCATGTGCACACATGTCGTAGACGCTTAGATCCGCAGAGACCTGAGAGGCCAAACCAACCAGTGGTGCTGCACGGGGACCCTTCTCATGTGTTTTTTTTGTTGTTGTTGTTGTTGTTGTTTTTTGACAGGTAGAGTTAGTGAGAGAGAGAGGGAGAGACAGAGAGAAAGGTCTTCCTTCCGTTGGTTCACTCCCCAGATGGCCGCTATGGCCAGCGCTGCACTGATCCAAAGCCAGGAGCCAGGTGCTTCCTCCTGGTCTCCCATGGGGTGCAGGGCCCAAGCACTTGGGCCATCCTCCACTGCACTCCCAGGCCACAGCAGAGAGCTGGCCTGGAAGAGGAGTAACTGGGACAGAACCGGCACCCCAACTGGGACTAGAACCCGGAGTATATGTAATGGAAATATTGAAATAATTGCTATGTTTTTTTCTTATTGTTAAAAACATAAAAGAACATGCATTTTGCTGTCAATGTGATAATTTCTATCACACAAAATGTGTTTTGTTGCACGTTTGTATATAAATGGACTAGACTCAAAGAGAAGTGACGCTGGGGTCGGCAGGGTCCTAGCCGCAGCGGACTGCACGCTCCCGCAGGCGCGGATTCATGGTCGGTGAAGCTGGGACACCTACACCTCCACAGCCTGCCCTGGAGCGCAGCTTTCTCATGGCTCCTTGCTAGCGGGGCCAGTTCTTCTACAACAGGAGGAAGAAGATACACACGATTTTTTTTTTTTACAGGCAGAGTGGACAGTGAGAGAGAGACAGAGAGAAAGGTCTTCCTTTTTGCCGTTGCTTCACCCTCCAATGGCCAGCGCAGCCAGCCACTGCGCTGATCCGATGGCAGGAGCCAGGTACTTATCCTGGTCTACCGTGGGGTGCAGGGCCCAAGCACTTGGGCCATCCTCCACTGCACTCCCGGGCCACAGCAGAGAGCTGGCCTGGAAGAGGGGCAACCGGGACAGAATCTGGCACCTTGACCAGGACTAGAAGCCAGTGTGCCGGCGCTGCTAGGCAGAGGATTAGCCTAGTGAGCCACGGCGCCGGCCCGATACACACGATTTTTAACAAAATAAAACAAAAAAAGCTCAAGACGTCAGCAGCAAGGTCTAGTTCATCCAAACTGGAAGCCAGCGCTGAGTCACGGGCGGGCCAGGTCAGCTCCCCAGCTGCACACAGCGGGCTCAGCACTGCTGAGAGCACGCGGCACAGAGACTTAACAAGTGGTGGAAACAGAATCCGCACACCCACGGGTTTAGAACCCGAGCTCCATCTAGTCCACAGAGTAGACCCAGAGCCGCAGCACAGCCCCACCAGCACGCAGGGGCCGTCCGCAGCGAGCACCAGCACCAGCCTCAGGTGTCTCCTGGGGCCGCGGGGCCGCGTCCCGTGAGTGCTTTGTGGGGAGATGGAGAGAGCTCTGGAGGGAGTCGCAGCTGCGAGTTGGGGGGGTGGCTGGCAGCAGCCTGCAGGGAGCCCAGGAAGTCCTCCCGGGAGACCCCAGCCTGTGGTCTGCCCTCTGGGTGGGAGGCGGGCAGGGGGAGCCGCTCAGGGAAATGAAAGCAGAAAGTGAGAATAAATAAAAGGAAACACACCCACTGCAGGGTGACTTTCTGTACCCTCGCAGAGGCAAAGTGTCACCGCGCCAGCGACACAGAAATGGCACAGACGGCGTGTGATGGGCTGAGCCACCGTTCCTGTAAGACGCGAGGAAGCAGTCATGACAGGAGCCAGATGGGGGCCAGTGCGGGACACAGGAGCTGGGAGGTTTCCCAGCAGTCTCTGGGCCTCAGCTGTGACTCCACCCCCTTCCACGCCAGTTCCCAGGATGCACCCGGGCCTCCCCCACCATGAAGAGGCAGTGGGAACAGGTGCCTGTGAGCCCCTCGTGCAGACGCCACAGGCCTTCAAGGGACAGCCACGCCTCCTGAGCCCTGCCCAGACTCTGCCTCAGCAGCACAGCTCAGCCCACCAGCGTCCCCCGAGGAGCGGGACAGCAGGCCATACTCCTGGGGCACCCACCTCCACCTCCCACCGTGCACTCCCTCCCTCCCTCCCTCTCTCTCCCCCGCCCTCTCTCTCCCCCTCCCTCTCTCTCTCCCTCCCTCTCTCCTCTCCTCCCCCCTCCCTCTCTCTCCCTCTCCCTCTCTCTCCCTCCCTCCCTCCCTCTCCCTCCTCTCTCCCTCCCTCTCCTCTCTCTCTCTCCCTCTCTCCCCCCCTCCCTCTCCCTCCCTCCTCCCTCTCTCTCCCCCTCCCTCTCTCCCTCCCTCTCTTTCTCCCTCTCTCTCTCTCTCCCTCTCTCTCCCCCTCCCTCTCTCTCTCCCTCTCCCCCTCCCTCTCCCCCTCCCTCTCTCTCTCCCTCTCTCTCCCTCCCTCCCTCCCTCTCTCTCCCCCTCCCTCTCTCCCTCCCTCCCTCCCTCTCTCTCCCCCTCCCTCTCTCCCTCCCTCTCTCTCTCCCTCTCTCTCCCCCTCCCTCTCTCCCTCCCTCCCTCCCTCTCTCTCCCCCTCCCTCTCTCCCTCCCTCTCTTTCTCCCTCTCTCTCTCTCTCCCTCTCTCTCCCCCTCTCTCTCTCTCTCCCTCTCCCCCTCCCTCTCCTCCTCCCTCTCTCTCTCCCTCTCTCTCCCTCCCTCCCTCCCTCTCTCTCCCCCTCCCTCTCTCCCTCCCTCCCTCCCTCTCTCTCCCCTCCCTCTCTCCCTCCCTCCCTCTCTCACTCTCTCTCTCTCTCCCTCTCTCTCCCCCTCCCTCTCTCTCTCCCTCTCTCTCCCTCCCTCCCTCTCTCTCCCCCTCCCTCTCTCCCTCCCTCTCTTTCTCCCTCTCTCTCTCTCTCCGTCTCTCCCCCTCCCTCTCCCTCTCCCTCTCTCTCCCTCCCTCCCTCTCTCTCCCTCTCCCTCTCTCTCCCTCTCTCTCTCTCCCTCTCTCTCTCCCTCTCCCACTCTCTCTCCCTCTCCCTCTCTCTCCCTCTCTCTCCCTCTCTCTCTCCCTCTCCCACTCTCTCTCCCTCTCTCTCCCTCTCTCTCCCTCTCTCTCCCCCTGCCGGCACAGCTGGGAGGCGCTCCCTTGCCCAGGGGGCCCTGCTGAGCCTCGACTTGGCACCGGTGGCTCCACACTCTCTGCTTTGTCTGAGGGCACCCACACGGTCTAGTGTGAAAGACACGAATCCACTCATTGGCTGATTAAATTGATTAGGTAGCATATTATTCATACCTCTAACAGGAATGGACATTTATGGAAGTTGAAAGATCACCCATATAAAACCACAGTCAACAGGCAATGCAAATCTCAAACACTACCTGTAACACATCAGCATATAATGTTAATGTTGCCATATTTAAGCAAATGCAAGTATATTAATAAGTGGCGTAATAGATATTAGATAAGTGTGGGCTTTCACTGCTATTTCTGGCTGACCCGACACCACGGTGTTCACTCAGGATTTTCCCTACCACTGATTTGTCACTTCCCTGACAACGAGAAACCTGAAGCCTGTAATCTGCGGCTCAGTGTCTTGCTCCTCCGAGGCTGGTGTGCGCGCTGAGTCACCCGTGCCTGCTCTGCTGTTCCTGTAAGGAAAACCACGCAGCCTAGAGCGCAGCTTCTGCCCCGCACGTCCGTCTGCTGCCTCACGGGGCCCACCTGCACCTTGCCACATAAGGCGACAGTGGAGCCCCCTTGACCTTAACCAGGGGGTGCGCTCCAACATTCCCGGGGAACGCCGGAAACCACGGATAGTGCAGAGTCCTGGATATGTCCCCAATCTTCCTGTATGTCCCTGATCTTCCTATAACATCGTATCCGTGGTGAAGCTGACTTTATAAACTTGGCACTGGAAATGTCTCATATAATAACCAATAATTAAATAGATGAAGCCTGCCAGCACACTGCAGTGAAAGTGATGTGGGCGTGGTTTCTCCCTCTGTCTCTCTCTCTGTCACTCAAGTGTCTTGTACTTTCTTTACCCTTCTGCAGGTGTTGACCTCAGACAACGGGACGCCCCAGGGAGGTGACTGGCGAGGTGCCGAAGCTGTGGCTACCAGCGACCCTCTAATGGCACAGCAGGAGGACGGCCACCTGCCCCACTTCAGAGGGCACAGCAGGAGCCTTGATCATCCTGCTAACGCTGCACAACTCACAGGTCGTCCGTCTGCATCTGGAACTTCCGTTTACTATTTTTGGGCCACAGTTGACCTCAGGTCGCTGAATCCACAGGGAAAGGGGACCAAATCGCCCTTCACGGCCACTCCTGCCCACGCGGCGACAACGTTGACACTTTGTGGAATACACTTCTCCGTGTTTCTGTAAGTACCTCGAATCCTACACTCAGCGCCACAGTGCCACAGACCACGGACCCCGGAGCTTGCCCCGCACGCCTTCTTCTCAAGGCTGCCTCTCCCCCAGACCTGACAACTCCAACCGTGGTTGTGCCCCCACACCTTTTTCAGGATGGCACGTGCACAAGAGCGCAGTCGAGGCTTTGTCTGCATTCCTTCCCTACGCCTCGGAAATGCGTCCACGTTGTCGGGAGAATTCACGGCGCCTCCATCTGCTGATGCTGTATCACAGGCGGTGAATCCAGTGTTTGGTGGGAGGATTTCTTGGTTGTTCGGGCTGTTTAAGAACAAAGCTGCTGTGGACACGTTCACGTAGGGATTTCTGTGGGAATGCGGGCTTTTCTTTCTTTCCCCAGGCACCAAGGCACGAGTTCACACGGGGAATGCGTGCCGCATTCTATGAAATCTGGTAAG
>NC_142882.1:88885000-88917500 GCF_051225735.1 Oryctolagus cuniculus | reverse complement strand
GGGCCCCGAGACAGCACTTCTGGGGACCGTCTTAACCAGCAAAATCTCCCACAGCAAGCACAAAAATGCAAAAACAAGTCACGAAGGACAGCGACGAGGCACAGAGGGGGGTGTCCCGGCTCACCCCGCAGCCCGGCTCAGCCCCAGGAGCACAAGCTCAACTCCCGCCCTGCTCCGTGCGTATCCCCAAGGGGCCCCAGAAGGACCCTGAGCATCGGAGCAGGGGTCGCGAGGCAGCGACGTGGTGAATACAGGACTGCACACGGTGAGGCCGCACCGCGCTGGTGCCAGTGGCCTGCCCTCGGAGGAGCGTCTTCTGCCCCA
The DNA here is from genome assembly GCF_051225735.1 of Oryctolagus cuniculus. NCBI lineage: Eukaryota > Metazoa > Chordata > Mammalia > Lagomorpha > Leporidae > Oryctolagus > Oryctolagus cuniculus. Next base: position 88,917,176 of record NC_142882.1, on the reverse strand, counting down.
CACCGGTGCTGCATTTTCCCATTGTTGGATGCCTTCAGGTTGTGGGTGGTTTGTGCACAGAGGTTTCCAAGCCCTACTTCAAGGCACAGAACACTCTCCGCCCCCCACCAAAAGCTTTACCGGTTCTCCCTGCACAGGGGACCGGCATCCCCTCGGGAAGGCAGCTCTGCAGGTGCCAGGGGATGTCTGTGTGGATCACCCAGCAAAATCTGAAAAGGGACGGGTGCTGTGGCATAGCGGGTAAAGCCGCCGGCTGCAGTGCCGTCATCCCATATGGGCACCGGTTCAAGACCCAGCTGCTCCACTTCCAATCCAGCTCTCTGCTATGACCTGGGAAAGCAGTGGAAGATGGCCCAAGTCCTTGGGCCCCTGCATCCACGTGGGAGACCGGGAAGAAGCTCCTGGCTCCTGACTTCAGTCTGGCCCAGCTCTAGTCATTATGGCCATTTGGGGCATGAACCAGCAGGTGGTAGACCTCTCTCTCTCCCTCTCTTTCTCTCTATCTGTAATTCTGCCTCTCAAGTAAATAAGTAAATCTTTAAAAAGTTTTAAAGTCTTCTAAAAGAACGTCTTTTCCTCTTGATGACCCACGTTTGCCGCCCATCAGCTGACCCGGTATTGAAGAGTCTGTGGTCGGACTATTTCCATCCTGCTTCCTCTGGGTGTCTGGTTATTTTTGATCCTTTGGATTTCCACGTAAAGTTGAGATTCTGTTATTTTCCATTAAAAAGTAACCGCTGGTGATTTGGTCGGGGTTGCAGGGGATGGACGGACTGCTCGGGGGCATTGACACTGAGCTCCGGCGTGCGGGCATGGAACGTCCCTCGAGGGTGCGCGTCTCGTTCGGTCTCGTGATGTGTGCCTTGTCCTGTGCGGAGTTCTCGCAGCTCTCTCTTAGACTTCTCCCCTCTCTGTCTCTGCTTCCCACTGCTCGGAGGTCTACTCCATCTGCGATTGATACAGTAGCCACTCCTGCTGTCGGTCTTGAGCAGGGTCAAGGGCGAGCCTGTTGCCATCTCCCACTTCAGCCCCACCTACGTTGTCGTGTTGGAACAGCGCAGGGTGCTGTCTGCACGCTGCTCACTCTGCCGCCGGCTCTCACTGGTGCGTTTAGACAAAGTCACCCTGGGGGGTCGGAGCGACGTCTGCTGATCACTCAAGCCTGCGCGATCCCTGCTTCTCCTTCTTACCCGTCCCTGGTCCTGCTCCTGCGGGCCGCCCGGACGTGCGCAGACGCCAGGTTCTTTTCACAGTGTTTCTTTCTCGGTGTTTGCTGTGTGTCACAGGAGCACGCAACGTACCGCGACACGCTCTCACTGCCGTCTTAGCAATTTGAGAGAACTGAGCCTGTCACCTGCCCCTACAGAGCATGAGAGTGATTCAAAAATTTGATGAAAATTTAGTTAAAAGATGCATTTATTTTGCTGCCCCCAAAAAAACCACTTCGAAATCCACGTTTATGAGAGGTCTTCACACATTCACTGATAATGCATCTTTTTTTTTTTTTTTTTTTTTTTTTTTTGACAGGCAGAGTTAGACAGTGAGAGAGAGAGACAGAGAGAAAGGTCTTCCTTCCATTGGTTCACCTCCCAGATGGCTGTTACGGCCAGTGCGCTGCACCGATCCAAAGCCAGGAGCCAGGTGCTTCTCCTGGTCTCCCATGGGGTGCAGGGCCCAAGCACTTGGGCCATCCTCCACTGCACTCCCGGGCCACAGCAGAGAACTGGACTGGAAGAGGGGCAGCCGGGACAGAATCCGGTGCCCCGACTGGGACTAGAACCCGGGGTACCAGCACTGCAGGTGGAGGATTAGCCTAGTGAGCCACAGCACTGATCCTGATAATGCATCTTAAGATAAAACTATGCATGGATTTCAAACAAGTTTTGCACCGAAGTAAACTTCTGTTTTAATTCCATTTTTCTGCACATTTTTGTCGCCCCTTTATAAACTTGCCTCAAGCATTTCCTCTACCTTGGGAACCGCGACATCCTTGGGGACTACTGTGACCACCTAAGAATCTGTGAGGAGGGCTCTCGCGCTCACCTGTCCATCGCTGTCCTTTCCTTCCGGGCTCCAGCCCTTGCTTTATTTTACTTTGATGAAGCAGTGTAATGTGCAGTTCGCCATCTTAACCACTTTGTCGTGCACCACACAGCAGGGTGAAGTGTAAGCAGAGCCCGAACACTTCTCATCACAGGAAACCGAAACTCTCCAGTGTTCCCCACATGCTTTCTTCCACAGTGTGCTATGGCCCAGCAGCCCATCAAAGGGACACCCGCACCCCCGCGTCTCTAGCAGCACCGCTCACGGCAGCCATGACACGCGTCGGCCTGGGAGTCCAGGGACAGGTGGATAAGGAAAAGGAGTCGGGTGGAAGCAGGCCTGAGGCCAGCAGCCTGCAGACTCGTTTATTTCAGTTGGTACAGCAGCTTATATAGCCAAGGCAGCCAATCCAGTCAAGGGGCGGTCTGTGCCCCAACCAATTACAGCCTGTTGCCAGGCAGGCTGAGTTGCCGTGTGGTTTCCAAGGTCATCCAATCACAGCCTGTTGCCAGGCAGTTTCCATTGCCAGTGGCCATCTTGACATGGCCTGCTCATTCCACCACGAGCAGCCAGAAAAGGAAGCAGGCAGGCTGGGCTGCAGGGAGCAGGGTGGGAGCAGCCAGCGGCAGGGACACTCGGCTCCTCAGCAGGGGCCTCCTACCTAACTCTGACCTTGGGAAACACGAGGCTCTATACATTAAAATAATAATACAGGGGCCAGCGCTGTGGCGTAGTTGGTTAAGCATCCGCCTACATTGCCAGCATCCATTCGAGTCCTGGCTGCTCCATTTCCAACCAAGCTCCCGGCTAATGCTCCTGGGAAAGCAGTGGAAGATGGCCTGAGTGCCTGCAGCCCTGTGGGAGACCCAGAGGAAGCTCCTGGCTCCTGGCTTCGGATGGGCCCAGCTCCAGCCGTTGCAGCCATTTGGGGAGTGAACCAGCGGATGGAAGACCCTCCTCTCTGTCTGTAACTGTGCCTCCCAAGTAAATAAATAGATGTTTTTTTAAAAAAAATACATAGCAAGCAAGGATGAGAGTTGTGGGAAGCTATGGCTGAGAGCCAATGGAAGCTCAGGTACCCTGCAGCCAGTGACCTCCAGGCCCCACGAGAAAGTGGGGCCGGGCAGCACCTGCCTCCAGCAATGTTGCATAGCAGCGCCGGGCTGGGGCTGGGGACCCCTGCTCCTGGCAGGGCTGTGGCAGGGATGCACCTGCCGGGTACGTTTCAGCCGGTTTGACTCCTCCAGGGCCTGGGCAAAGCCAGTCTGAAACTAGATTTTGTAGCACTCAGCACCGAGTAGTGGGCGTCGGGTTCTCACTGATGAAGACGAGAGACTACCAATGCGGGGGAAGGCCAGACTGGAACCCAAGTATCAGCATGAACTCTGAGCTCCTACGTAGCTGTCCCTGTGCAGGGGTGCAGGTGCCTCCGCCATCCACCTGCAGCCATCATTACCCATCTGTCATCTCTCTACATACCTCCCGTCTGTCTCACATTTCCTGGGAGGAGACAAGGGCAAAGACACCCCAGAATCCCAAACCCTGTCACCACTGCTCTAAAAACCTGGGGCTCCTTGGAGAAATGGCTGACTCCATGCCGTGGTTCCAAGATGAGCCCCGAACATCTTGCAAAGAAACACAAGGAAATGCTCAAAAAAAAAACGAGGCAGGAATACCGCAGAGCGGAAGGGCCTGCCCCAGGGAAATCCAGCCGGTCCAGTCGGGCACGGCGTGAGGGCCAAAATTAATCAAGTGCAAAGAAGAACTGGAAGCCACTGGACAAACAGAAATGCCCGAGCCTGCCCCCAAGAACAGCTACGTGCGTGGGAGCAGAGAGCGGCCCTTGTCACAGAGGACGGTCGAGGCAAGGGAGCCCTGCAGGGGAAAACCACCCGTTTGCAGCCGTCGTAGTCAATCCTGGTTCCTGCAAAACTTCAGGGGAAAGCGTCCGGCTGACTTAAGTGCTGTCCTGGCTTCTCTGCGAATCTCAGCAGGAGGAGACTCCGGCAAACCCTGAGGGAGGGCAGCCCATAAGCAGACGCCAGAGAGAAAAAGGGAGCACTTCCAAGCCACTGTCACAAGAGGAAAGAAAACAAACACAGCGCTGGGGCTGAAGGAGACCCCAGGGACGTGACACGGGCGACACTGAGCCCACGCTGCGATTACGCACCTGTCCGGAGGGAGACAAAGTCCACCAGACTCTGCCAGGGCCACTGGCGAAACTGGGAGACACTGGGCTTAATTGACTGACATGGACACCTGCCCATCCAACATCGACAGTCACGAAGGGCCATCCCTGGCGCTGTAGTGGATCAGTAAAGCTGGTGTCTGCGGCACCAGCATCCCATATGGGCACTGATGCGAGTCCCGGCTGCTCCACTTCCAATCCAGCTCCCTGCTGATGGCCTGGGAAAGCAGTGGAGGGTGGCCCAAGTGCTTGGGCCCCTGCACCACATGGGAGACGTGGAGGAAGCTCCTGGCTCCTGGCTTCGGATCAGCATAGCTCCAGCCGTTGCAGCCATTTGGAGAATGAACCAGTAGATGGAAGATGGATCTCTCTCTCTCTCTCTCTCTCTGCCTCTCATTCCCTCTCTGTGTAACTCTGCCTTTCAAATAAATAAACCTTTAAAACAAAAGAGCCCTCCTCTCTCTCACCTTGAGGATGAAAGCCAAGTCCAGACAGGGCTCTGTTTCCTATCTGCCTTACGCACGGCATCTGAGGGTCATTTCACACACTGCTCTGTTATCCGCGATGGGTCCGGGGGCCCAGTGTGGAATTTTCCACCGTGGACATCACATTGCTCAGAAAGTCTCAGGTCACAGAGCCGTCAGATGTCAGGTTCCGGACGCGGGCGGTCGTGGCTGGGAGGAGCAGGGTGCTGGGGGGGGGTGTGAATCTGAGGGGTTTTGCCTCTGTGCTTCTGCGTCTTTCAGCACTAGCTGTACATATTTGTGTGACATTTCAAGAGCATTCCCACGGCGAGCTGATCAAATCAGAACCCGCGTTTCCTCTTGTGATCGGATTCCTTCTTCCTCTCGTTCGTGGAACGGAGACCAGGTTGCTGTAAGCTGAGGTCTCCCCGCCAGGCCGTGTAACTAGGAACTGACTCAGGTCTGACCGCGTTCCCGCCCAGCCTCCAAGCCCCGCCCCAGCCCCAGAACTGCCGGGTCTGCCCACGTCTCCTCTGCGTGGCTGGGGGGCCTCTCTGGTGGCGACTGTGCTCTGCCGCCTTCAGCCTCCAGGCCCAAGGCTCCGAGAGTTCTCAGCAGCTCGGGTGTCAGCCGCCAGCCTGCTCTGGGGACTGGGCTGGGGGGGGGGGGGCTGTCAGCTCAGGCTGACACCGCGCAAAGACTGGAGCAAGCGCTCCCTCCTCGCCATCTGCTTGTCGGAGGATTTCCTGCCTCGTTCTACGTGTGGACAACATATGCTCTCGTGCGACAAGCCAGTTCTGCCTCCTGCAATTATTGCACCATATTATTAAAAATCCACGGGGCTCTGCATGTTTGAATTCTAAATCTCCAGGCTGGTGCGGTGGTGTAGCCGGTACGGCCACCCGCCGCCTGGGACACCAGCATCCCACAGGGGCACTGGCTGGTCCACTTCCAATCCAGCTCCCTGCTAATGGCCTCTGCACCCACACGAGAGGCCGGATGAAGCTCCTGGCTCCTGGCTTCAGCCTGGCTCAGCCCTGGTCGCTGCAGCCATCTGGGGAGTGAGCCAGCGGATGGAAGACCTCTCTCTCTCTCTCTCTCTCTCTCTCTCTCTCTCTCTCTCTCACTGTAACTGACTTTCAAATAAATAAACTTTAAGGGAAATGCTAAATCTCCTGTCCTGATTGAAAGCTCCCACCTCTGTCTTGTTTCGCTTCGTGAGCTACAGGCTGGCTCCCTTTTTATAAAATGCAGCTGTTTGCATGGCCTCCTCCTTCCTCCCCCCTCAGGTACTCCCCAGGTTGGTTGGCAGCAAAATCCCAGACCTCGCTTTCTCCCCCAGCCTGCATCTTGTCCGCCAGCTGTTAAAGAGGCTGCTCTGGTTTGCAGAGAGCTCGTGCACGGGGCCGCCAGGCGGGACAGTCAGGGTGCCCGCTCTGGAGCTGGGGGTCCCGTCACCAGCTGTCCAAAACACACAGGAGTCACGGCCACAGGGGAAGGAGTGTGTGCGGTTTCCCCTGAGCAGGCGTCCTGCTTGTCTTAACCCCGAGTGGGAAGCAGCTTTGAGGAGACCGATCCGCTACGTGTTCCTTCTTCCTGCTGCCTCGGCCCTGCTCTGCCCATTGTGGGGAGCAACCCGGACTAGACTAAGTTACTGGAATTAAGACTTATTCTATGCATCTGCTCTCCCACAATATGGCGCTGGGAGAGGAGGAAACAGCTTCTACGCAGCTGCCTCTTGCCAACTTGAGTGATGACCTGCAGGAGCTGATCCTGCTCCTGATTGGAGGAGAGCAGCATACTCGGCGTGTGGGTAGCAGAGTTGGGATTGGTGGAAGAGGACTATAAAGGAGGAGAGAGACAACATGCACCAGGAACATCTAAGGGGAACACCTGAGGAACATCTGAGCAGCCCCTTAGAGAGCCGGCCGGCGGTGTGCCGCTCCCCCGCAGAAGCGGGGAATGTGGCAGGGGGAACCACCCTTCCACGGAGGTGGAGGGGTCGGCAGCCAACCCGGGAAGAACCAGCAGCAAACCCGGGAAGGGCAGAGCAGACAAAAGAACAGCGCAGGGTCCTATGTCGTTCCTCCGCGAAGAGGGGGAGCGACAGCCCATAAACCCACCCTCTCGGCTCAGCTCGGCTTTGGTCAGCGAGGTGTTGCCTGATTCCAGAATATCTCAAATAAAAGCCATCTAGCCCTAAATTTTCAGGAATCCTGATTTTTTTTCCTATTTTTTTAATTTATTAAGAGACAGAGCTGGGGCCGGCGCCATGGCTCACTTGGTTAATCCTCTGCCTGCGGCGCCGGAATCCCATATGGGTGCAGGTTCTAGTCCCGGTTACTCCTCTTCCAGGCCAGCTCCCTGCTGTGGCCCGGGAGTGCAGTGGAGGATGGCCCAAGTGCTTGGGCCCTGCACCACATGGGAGACCAGGAGGAAGCACCTGGCTCCTGGCTTCGGATCCGTGCAGTGTGCCGGCGGTGGCAGCCATTTGGGGGGTGAACCAACGGAAGGAAGACCTTTCTCTCTCTCTTTCTCACTGTCTATGACACTTAAAAATAGAGAGAGAGAGAGAGAGAGAGAGAGAGAGAGCTCCCATTTGCTGGTTCACTCCCTAAAAGCCTACAACAGCCAGGGCTGGCCCAGAATCAGAGCTGGGGGCTGAGATCACAATTCGGGTCTCCCCATGTGTGACAGGGACCCAGCGACTGGTGACATCGCCGCTGCTTCCCAGAGTCTCAGCGGGAAGCTGGAGTCCGGATCTGGAGCCGAGTGTCAGATCCACGCGCTCTGACAGGACACCCAGGCCCGGAACCTGGCTTTTCGACACTGTGAATGTTGCAGACAAGACTGGCCGTGTAGCTCCTGGGGCCCTGTGGAGCGAAGGCGTGGACTCCTTGTCCATACATCACTGAGAATGTCAAGGTGGTGACGGCTTCGTATACAACAAGGCGCCGCCTTCAGGTCACCTGGAGACCCTGGTCTCCCCCAGCCCACCGGCACTGCCCCGGTAGCACAGACACACCACTCCATGTGGGGTTTCCACCCCCGCTGGGCAGGGGTTTCCCCTTGGGGGTGATCCTCCCACAGGGATGGACGCTGATGATTTCCAATCAGGGTTCCCCTGGGTTATCTTTGTCCCAGGACCAAAATAAAAATGGTTCAAAGAGAACAAGATAGACACAAAAGCTATCCAATAGAGCAATAGAAAAATAAAGCACAGGAGGCCGGCACTGTGGCGCAGTGGGTTAACTCCCTGCCCTGCAGTGCCAGCATCCCATATGGACCCAGGTTCGAGACCCGGCTGCTCCTCTTCCAATCCAGCTCTCTGCTATGGCCTGGGAAAGCAGTGGAAGATGGCCCAAGTCCTTGGGTCCCTGCACCTGGGTGGGAGACCTGGAAGAATCTCCTGGCTCCTGGCTTTGGATCGGTGCAGCTCTGGCCATTGTGGCCAACTGGGGTGTGAACCAGTAGATGGAAGACCTCTGTGTGTGTGTGTGTGTGTGTGTGTAACTCTGACTTTCAAATAAATAAATAAATCTTTAAAAAATAAAAATAAATAAAGCACGGGACATTCCGAGTCCTGGATGCTGACCCCAGCACCGGGGAATCTTCTGTGAATTTTTCTGATTTTTCTTAGCTGTGAGTCACGTCCCCCCCCCCCCCACTGTCTAAGGGTCCCTGTGTCGTGATTTCTTAGCTGACAACGCTGGTGCTGTACAACCACACGGCACTGAAACCTGTGCTCATTCTCACCACACACCCACGGCTTCTTCCAGACCCACTGTGAAATCAGACAGGAGAGCACTCGCCACGGAACCAGACATTTTATTTTCTAGAATAAACTTCTAAGCGCTTCATGTTCAATCCATGAATTAGATGACACCATGCAGCCATTTGTAGGCAGTCATGGGTCAGTTAACAGGGGAAGACCCTTTGAGAAATGTGTCCAAGGTCACCAAGTCATTGTGCAGACCCCAGAGGGAACCCATAGAACCTGGGCCCCACAGGAAGCTTAAAGAGACCTGGGTCCCAGAGGGAGAACAGAGACCTGGGCCCCAGAGGGAGAACAGAGACCTGGGCCCCAGAAGGAGCTCACAGAGACCTGGGTCCCAGAGGGAGAACAGAGACCTGGGCCCCAGAGGGAGAACAGAGACCTGGGTCCCAGAGGGAGAACAGAGACCTGGGTCCCAGAGGGAGAACACAGACCTGGGTCCCAGAGGGAGCTCACAGAGACCTGGGTCCCAGAGGAGCTCACAGACCTGGGCCCCAGAGGGAGAACACAGAGACCTGGGCCCCAGAGGGAGAACACAGAGACCTGGGTCCCAGAGGGAGAACAGAGACCTGGGTCCCAGAGGGAGAACACAGAGACCTGGGTCCCAGAGGGAGAACAGAGACCTGGGTCCCAGAGGGAGAACACAGACCTGGGCCCCAGAAGGAGCTCACAGAGACCTGGGTCCCAGAGGGAGAACAGAGACCTGGGTCCCAGAGGGAGAACAGAGACCTGGGTCCCAGAGGGAGAACAGAGACCTGGGTCCCAGAGGGAGAACACAGACCTGGGCCCCAGAGGGAGAACAGAGACCTGGGCCCCAGAGGGAGAACACAGAGACCTGGGTCCCAGAGGGAGAACAGAGACCTGGGTCCCAGAGGGAGAACAGAGACCTGGGTCCCAGAGGGAGAACACAGACCTGGGTCCACAGTAGTTCCATGGCCATGTTTGCGGTTTACCGCTGGGCATTGGTCCATGGTACATGATGTGACCGCTGCTAAGTTGTATTTAAAGTACCTCAGACACCCCTCTGAAACTGACATTTGATGTTTCTGAATTCCTTCTGCTAATGGAAGCCAGGTGACAGATAGCTTTACTCTTTTCTTACGTGCGGAAAGGAATCCAGCCATGAAAGTGAAAGCAGCGGCCATTCGGTCCACTGCGTGTCCCCGGAGGTGCTGTCTGCACGAGTCCGCATCTTTGACGGCACACGCTGTTCTTCAACAACCGCTAACCGCTGAAGCCAAAGCTGACAGTCTACCTGGTGTCTCAGTCGCCACGGCTGTGCCCTGCCGTGCCCTGCAGATCCAATCACCTGCCGAGCCCCGTGGCACTCCCGGCAGCCCTCATGCTACGACAGCCACTGCAGCAGAGGGAAGCCACCCCCTAATCACCACAGCTCATCCCATGCGGTCATTTATTCCAGAACTGAATGAGTCATTGAAACCCCAGGAGTCCAGGTCGGTAACGGGGTCCTCCTGGGGCGGGGGAGACCGTGGGCTGCTCTGTTTACAAACTCGTGCCCTCACAAAGTCGCTGTGCAGACGTGGCCCTGGGCTGTGGCTCACGCCTCACAGCTCCGCCCTGCACCCTCCGCCCCATTAGGTGTGGACCCCTGAGCCTCTGCTGGGAGACCCCAGAGTCCCCGCTGTCGCTCCTGTCCGCGGCACCAGCTATGCTGAGCTGAAGTCTCCGGGTCTCCTGTTCACGGGACCGCAGAGTGGCCTCCTGTGTGAGGCCCAGGGCGCCCTGCCATTGGCCCGCCCGCCCCCTGTGTCAGAGCGGATTGCACTCACGGACTCGACGGGCTCCATAATTCATGACGCTGCCTGCTGCGCACATCGGAGCACGGCGGCTTGTCAGCTGGCATTAGTGCTCCGCGTAATTCACACAGCACTCCCGCGTGTGCGCTCCATCCCGCGGAGCAGGCGTCACCAACCTGGGCAGGAACGCCCGCTCGGAGAGGCTCTTACAGCTGCCTCTGTGCATCTGTGGTGGGGCCGTCAATACTGCATGAGCTTGGGACTGTCGCCTGGGGCCCGAGCGTCCCTCGGATCCCAGTGCTCATCAAATATTCACGTGCAAATTATGCAGGGAGTTTCCTTTTTAAAAACATTGTTTTTGCCGGCGCCGCGGCTCACTAGGCTAATCCTCCGCCTAGCGACGCCGGCACACCGGGTTCTAGTCCCGGTCGGGGCGCCGGATTCTGTCCCGGTTGCCCCTCTTCCAGGCCAGCTCTCTGCTGTGGCCAGGGAGTGCAGTGGAGGATGGCCCAAGTGCTTGGGCCCTGCACCCCATGGGAGACCAGGAGAAGCACCTGGCTCCTGGCTTCGGATCAGCGCGGTGCGTCAGCCGCAGCGGCCATTGGAGGGTGAACCAACGGCAAAGGAAGACCTTTCTCTCTGTCTCTCTCTCACTGTCCACTCTGCCTGTCAAAAAATAAAATTAAAAAAATAAAAAAACATTGTTTTTATTTATTTGAAAGACAGAGTTACAGAGAGAGAGAGGTCTTTCATCTGCTGGTTCACTCCCCAGATGGCTACGATGGCTGAAACGGACCCGATCTGAAGCCAGGAGCTTCTTCCTGGTCTCCCACATGGGTGCAGGGGCCCAAGGACTTGGGCCATCCTCTGCTGCTTTCCCAGGCGCATTAGCAGGGAGTGGGACTGGAAGTGGAGCAGCCAGGACTCAAACCAGCACCCATGTGGGATGCCGGCCCTGCAGGCTGGGGCTTTAACCCACTGCGCCACAGCGCTGGTCCCTGGGGTGTTTCTTGGTTCACGGTCCATTAGCGATAGTGATAGGACTGTGTAGCATCCTGGCGCGGAGGAGAAGGCTCGCAAAGCCAGTTAGACGTACCGCGCTGCGTTTAGGCTTTGGGGGGCCCTTGTTAATGACACTGAGGTTGCTGACATACGGAACACACGCGCTTCCCGAGCCATCAACGGCCCCTGGCTTCAGAGGTTCAGGCTGATGCCTGCGGGACGTGTGAACGCCTGGGCTGGCCCAAGAGGCTGCTGCCCACGCTGCTGTGGGAACTGACGTCCCGCTACGCCCACAGACGCCAGGCCAGCCGGCACTGCGCCTGCCGGCATAGAAATGTGGAATTTTCTGCGTGTGCTACGGGGCAATCGTTCAAACACAACGCAGCCCAGCAAATGTGCACTGAGCGCTCATCTGCGGCAGGCGCAGCGCTCACAGCCGCGACTCACCCAGGCCAGCGACGAGACACTGAGCAGGACGGGAGGAAAGGGGCGCGCGGGCACGCCACCGTGCGGGGGAGGGGCTGCACCCAGCTCGGAGGACGAAGGAAAGCTCGGGGCACAGGGCGGGGGGGGCCCTCGGGAGAGAGGGGAGTGTGCAAGCTCGGCTACACAGCCCCTCTGTGGCTTCGGGGGACCCAGGGTCAGAACGGAAGGCAGGAGGGCATCCCCAGCGCACAGCGCGCAGGAGCGCCAGTCCTGGCTCCTGGGTCAGCCCCTCCCCAAGGAGGGGAGGCGGGCCCTCAGCTGGAACTGCAGCGGCAGATAAATAAACGGGAGGTGGGAAGCCGCAGGGGAGAGAGGCGAGTGCTGCTCCCAGGCCAGCTGTGGCTTCTCCTCTGCCCCCTCACCTCTCCTGCACCTGCACAGGTGCCACCACCTGGGGTAGCAGCAGCCGCCCCGTCACCCGCAGCCCTCACCCTCGAGTTACCAAAATGCGGCCCCCCGCTCATGCTGTGTGTGTCAGGGCGTCCTCCTGAGCAGCGCGGGCCGGGGTCCATCCGGCCCTCCACCCCCGGGTTTCTCGCTCCTGTGGTGCAGGATGGCTGAGGACCCTGCAGGGTGGAGGCCGAGCTGTGCAGTGGCGACAACAACACGCTGGGCTCTGGGCCAATGGTGGCACCCGTCGCAGGGGTCACTGCCGGGGGCACTGTGTGACGCCCAGCTCCTCAAACGTTTGCCGTGGTTTGGACAGAGTCTAGGGGTCCCCCACGGCCTCATGTACTGAGACAGAGGCCCCGTGGGGGGCATTCAGACAAGGAGACTCAAGCCGACCCTGCTGTGTAGAGGCGAGGCCTTGGGCAGCCGGTCAGGGTCGGATGGGGCCATCAGGGTGGAGCCCCACGGCTGAATCCTGGCGGCCTCCCATGGAGGGGGAGCAGCATGCGTGGACAGGTGCACACTCCCTGCCCTCACCCTGAGAGGCAAGACGGCCGGCCCCAGGTGCAGCCCCGAGACCTGGGGTCAGAACCGGGAGCCCAACTCAGCTTCTTTCCTTCATAAGGTAGCTGCCTCCGGTATTGCATTACAGAAACGTAACGTGGTCCGCGAATTCTGCTTAGGACCCTCGCCAACATCTCATTTCTCTTTTCATCATTTAACGACTCACAGTCTGGCACGCAGGCACATGGTACACGTGTAGGAGAGTCGTGGCCGCAGCTCTCTTTACACTAAGCTGGTGCACCTGTCTCTCTCTCTCTCTTTTTTTTTTTTTTTTTTTTTGACAGGCAGAGTGGACAGTGAGAGAGAGACAGAGAGAAAGGTCTTCCTTTTGCCGTTGGTTCACCCTCCAATGGCCGCCGCGGCCAGCACGCCGTGCTGATCCGATGGCAGGAGCCAGGTGCTTCTCCTGGTCTCCCATGGGGTGCAGGGCCCAAGCACTTGGGCCATCCTCCACTGCACTCCTGGGTCATAGCAGAGAGCTGGCCTGGAAGAGGGGCAACCGAGACAGAATCCGGCGCCCCAACCGGGACTAGAACCCGGTGTGCTGGCGCCGCAAGGCGGAGGATTAGCCTAGTGAGCCGCAGTGCCGGCCCACCTGTCTCCTTGAAGACCAAGGAGGACAGGATTCATTCTGCTCAGCCTGCAGCGGGCACCCTGCTCGGTGGGTCCGGCCCCTCCAGGTGGGGCCCAGCGTGGGGCTGCAGCACACCCCGTGTTGGAAGCCCTTTGGCGGGCAACGTCCTCCGCTCTGTCTCCCTGTGCACACAGACGAGCCTCTCCCTAGGAGCACACCTGAGGTGGGCAGTGTTCAGTCCTCACACGCACAGTATCAAGGCGATTTTGATTTGCACAGCAGCGCACGGCGCACACCCGTGCAGTCTGCCCGGCTCCCCAACCAGCACATACGCAGCTGTGGCCCTGGAGGGGGGTCCAGGTCAAACTGCTGGCAGAGTTGGCTCCTCCTCAGCCCCCGACCCCCCACCCCGCCCAGCTCACAGACCCGGCTTCGGCCTGTGTCCTCACGTGACCATTCCTCAGGCTGAGCCCGTGCCCTCGTCTCCAGCCTCCCTGGACCTAATGGCCTGATTTTCAGCTCTATCTCCCCTTTAAAGGCTATCTCCAAACACAGGCGCTCAGAGGTCCTGGGGGTCAGGGATTCAACACGGGACTTGTGGGAACGCTGCTCCGCCCCTCAACATCCTTGCCAGCACCTTGAATCGTCAGACTTTTAAATTTTTGCAAATCGAGTGGCTCGATCATAGAGCTTGCTGACTTCAGTCGGCATAGTGTCAAGAAGAGAAAAGAAACACAGTTTCTTGCACAGCACGCTCACAGCAATCAGCAGGAAACGCTCCACTTCCGGCCACCGTGTGGGCAGAGGGCTCTCCACCACCAGGTCCTTAACCCTGCAGTGAACACCAGCTGACGGCCATCCACTCAGCTCAGCTCTGGTTCTGCCCACCTGGAGACAGTGCCAGAGCCCACAGCCTGAGGGCTCCTCCCCAGGGCTGCCCCGCTTTGGGGGCCCAAGTGCCAGCATCCAGAACTTCTGGCCAGATGCAAACCAGCATTCCCACAAGCCTCCCTGTCGGGTTCAGTTCCTGTGCTAGAACTCAGGGACTGGCTTCACCTACAGTCACTGCTGGATTCTAAAGAGCACGGCCAGGGATGCAGCGGGAACCAGACCGACGGAGGAGGCCAGGCCTGGGGGAGGGCTGTGCCCTTGCGGGGCAGGGTTCAGCAATCCAGAGGCCCCCCCAAGACCTGCCCTGCATAGTGCTTCGTGAGGGCTCCATCGCGGGGACGTGCCTGCTGCTGTCGTTGGCCCCTGGTGACCCCTGGGGTTCTGGGGGCGGGGCCTTGGTCTTGCAGGCGACAGTCCCAGCCCGGAGCCACCCAGTGCTGCACCTGCCACCACGCGGTGCGTTAGCACACAAGAGACACTCTTACCCCTGCAGAGACTGCTAGGGTCTGGAAACAGGAAAGTGGACAAGCACCCGGACACGCGTCACCGTAACGCCGGTGTCCGTGAGCCGCTGTGCGACGCCTAACATGGAGCAGCCTCTCACTGTCTGGCGGTCGCCCAGGTGCTGCTCTGTGCGGGATCTGCCCGTCTGCGTCGCCCGTGATCTCGCTGAGTGGTTATATTTTCCTTATTGGCTTACAGGAATTGTTTGCACATCTGGAGGGCGACCACCTGTCAGTTCTATATTTTGCGTTTGTCTTCTGTAAACCACAACTGATCCTTCCACTTGTTAAAGGGCGTCTGTCAATGAACACGGCTTCAGACTGTCAGTGTAGCCAAATCTGTCTGTAAGTTGGCTCGATTTCCCTCATGTGAGTGAGTGTCGCCTGCTTAGAAGTATTAAGGCTTTCTCTGCTTTCTCCCAGGATCTCAGCTTTGCTTTGCACATCTGGATGCCCTCGGATAATCGAGTGCAGTTGGTCTTTGTGCACGATGTGAAGAGCCCGGTTGTTCTCCCACAGGAGGGGTCGTTTCATCAGCTTCCCTTACCCCAGTCACGGCTTGCTTCATTTTTTCTTAAAAAAAAAAAAGGATTCATTTATTTATTTGAAAGTCAGAGTTACAGAGAGAGAGAGAGAGAGAGAGAGAGAGAGGTCCTCCATCCTCTGGTTCACTCCCCAGATGGCCGCAACAGCCGGAGCTGAGCCAAGCCAGAGCCAGGAGCCAGGAGCTTCTTCCGGGTCTCCCACATGGGTGCAGGGGCCCAATCGCCCAGGCCATCCTCCACTGCTTCCCCAGGCCACAGCAGAGAGCTGGATCATTAGTGGAGCAGCCGGGACTAGAACCGGCGCCCATATGGGATGCTGGCGCTGCAGGCGGCAGCTTTACCCCCATGCCAGCTCCAGCTTTCTGACTGGGACACCCCCTCCAGCAGGCACGCTTCCACTTAACCCTATGTCAAGGTCTGTCTCCAGTCTCTACGTACTGCTTTTTAAATCTTTGTTTGCTTGAAAGGCAGAGAGACAGCCAGGCAGAGGTCTTCCACCTGCTGGTTCACACCGCTGACACCCGCACAGCCAGGGCGAAGTCAGGACCGAGCTCAATGTGGGTCTCCCACGGGGGCGGCGGGGACCCGAGTGCTTGGGTCATCATCGGCTTCTTCCCAGGATGTCCACAGCAGGAAGCATGGGAACGTGAGCCCAGGCGCTGCAGAATGGGCCGCCCACGTCTTAACCATGACAGCACATGCGCGCCCTCGCACCTGTTTTGTGTTGTTGTGTCTTCCAGTTTAACTCACAGGTAATGCCCTCGCTAAACCTCTTTTCCTGTTCAAATCCTTCGACGTTTTCTAGTGAAACAAGGACATTGTCTACAAATCGTAGAGCTTGGCCAGCGCTGTAACAATCATCTGTCACTTTGCTGCTGTGCTGGGGTGGACACAGCAGAGGGACAGCATGTGGACACGGCAGAGGGGCAGCACGTAGACACAGCAGAGGGACAGCGCGTGGACACGGCAGAGGGGCAGCGCGTGGACACGGCAGAGGGACAGCACGTGGACACAGCAGAGGGACAGCGCATGGACACGGCAGAGGGATAGCGCGCGGACATGGCAGAGGGATAGCGCTTGGACACAGCAGAGGGACAGCGCGTGGACACGGCAGAGGGATAGCGCGCGGACATGGCAGAGGGATAGCGCGTGGACACGGCAGAGGGGCAGCACGTGGACACGGCAGAGGGACAGCGCGTGGACACAGCAGAGGGATAGCGCTTGGACACAGCAGAGGGGCAGCGCGTGGACACGGCAGAGGGGCAGCGCGTGGACACAGCAGGGGGCAGCGCGTAGACACAACAGAGGGGCAGCGCATGGACACGGCAGAGGGACAGCACGTGGACACAGCAGAGAGGCAGCGCGTGGACGCCTTCTGCTCCTGCCTCCCCGTCACCGCCTCCCGGGAGGCCCTGCCACGCATCGGCCAAGTCCCTGTCTCAGGAAAGATTCTTTCTGGTCTCCATTTTGATAAGAGGTTTTTGTTTTGTTTTGTTTTGTTTTTTTAATTCATGGATACTGAATTTTCTCAAATGCTTTGTGGGATTTTTTAAATTAATTAACATTTTAAGGTGAATTTATATATTTTATTCTTTTAAAATGTGATTTTTTTTAATCCATTGAGTTGATTATACAGCTTTCACTGGTTTATGAACTTCTGATATTAGTCCTGGTGCATTTTGTGTTGATTATAGTAGCGATTTATTCATTTTTGTTGCTAGCAGGGAGGGGGAGCTCATGAAATCGTTTGATCTGGCCCTGCCAAGGCCACCGCGGGCGGCAGAGAAATTCAATAAAGCTACTGCAGGCTAATGTTTAAGTTGGTAATCTGTGCAGCGCGAGTGATGTTATAAATATCCAAACGGCCCTCGGCAGCAAGAAGTTCCCAGCCCTGCTGAGAGCGACCCACGTGCGCAGCCGGCAACTCGCTACTCATGCTGCTTCTCACGGCGCCTGGAGGCCCCAGCACGGCTGCTGTGACAAGCGGTGCTCTGAGAACAGCCCTGGCGGTCTGTGCGCGATCCCCGGGGCACAGGGTGCCGTGCTCGGCGCTGTCAATCAGTCAGATGACAGGCGTTGGGACAGGTGCCCCGAGATGCCTGATTGGCATTTGCTGTTTGCCAGGTGCCCCTGGGTACACACGCCCCCGCCGACCCCAGGGGGCTCCTCCCAGAACCCACCCCCCCCCCCGACCCCGGGGGCTCCTCCTCCCAGAACCCACCCACCCTGGACCCCGGGGGCTCCTCCTCCCAGAACCCACGCCCCCGCCGACCCCAGGGGCTCCTCCTCCCAGAACCCACCCACCCCCCCGACCCCGGGGGCTCCTCCTCCCAGAACCCACCCACCCCTGACCCCGGGGCTCCTCCTCCCAGAACCCTCCCACCCCCCGACCCCGGGGGCTCCTCCTCCCAGAACCCACCCCCCCCCCGACCCCGGGGGCTCCTCCTCCCAGAACCCACCCACCCCCGACCCCGGGGGCTCCTCCTCCCAGAACCCACCCACCCCCCACCCCACCCACCCCCCGACTCCGGGGGCTCCTCCTCCCAGAACCCACGCCCCCGCCGACCCCAGGGGCTCCTCCTCCCAGAACCCACCCCCCACCCCCGACTCCAGGGGCTCCTCCTCCCAGAACCTTCCTCTCTGCCCTGCTTTTTCCTCTTGCTGACTTCCATGGAGTTCCCTGTCAGTGCGAATTCAAAATATCTTCCATTCTCTGACTTGCTTTTTCCTGTCCTATTTTTTCTCCTGTTGAACAGAACTTTGCAATTTTTTTAAAGATTTATTTTATGTATTTGTTAGGCAGACCCACAGAATGTGGGGGAGAGGCAGAGATAGAATCTTCCATCCTCCGGTTCGCTCTCCAAATGGTCACAACAGCAGGGCTGGGACAGGCAGGAGCCAGGAGCTTCCTCCAGGTCGCCCTCACGGGTGCAGGGGCCCAAGGACTTGGACCACCTTCTGCTGCTTTCCCAGACACATTAGCAGGGAGCTGGATTGGAAGTGGAGCAGCTGGGACTCGAACCAGTGCCCATGTGGATGTTGGGGTCGCAGGCCGCGGCTTTACCCACCACACCACAGAAGTGCGCAATTTCAGTGTGACCTGATCTATCAGTAGTTTCTCTTCTTCTTCCTTGGTGAGTGCCTCTCCTTCCCTGTCTCGTAACCTGCCTCCAGATCGACGCCGTGGAGAGTTCGGAACCTCCGGGAGCTATCGCTCTACCGGGTGTGTGCAGGTGCTCCATTGTCGCTCCCCGTCTTCGTGGAGGAACGACACAGGACCCTGCGCTGTTCTTTCGTCTGCTCGGCCCTCCCCGGGTTTGCTGCTGGTTCTTCCCGGGTTGGCTACTATCCCTTCCACCTCCGTGGAAGGGCAGTTCCCCCTGGCCACATTCCCCACTTCCACAGGGGAGCGGCACACCGCCGGCCGGCTCTCTCGGGGGCTGCACAGGTGTTCCCTTAGATGTTCCCCTTAGATGTTCCTGGTGCATGCCATCTCTCTCCTCCTTTATAGTCCTCCTCCGCCAATCCCAACTCGGCTGCCCACACGCCGAGTACGCTGCTCTCCAATCAGGAGCAAGTCCTACAGTTTATTGGTTGAACTGGAGGCAGCTGTGCGGAAGCTGTTTACTTCTCTCCCAGCGCCATATTGTGGGAGAGCAGATGCATAGAATAAGTCTTAATTCCAGTAACTCAGTCTAGTCCGGTTGCTCCCCACACTCCATCTGCCTGGGAAGTGCTGTGCGGTGGAGACAGGTGTGGTGTGTTTTCCTGCGGGCACACGGCTATGCTTGGATAGGTGTGTCCCCACCAAAGCTCAGGTTGAATTTGGGCCCTGATGTGGCGTTGTTGAGCGAGTTCTCACTCCAAGGGGCTGGCGTGGGTGCCCAGAGAGCGGGTTGTTGCCAGTGAGGCTGGCACCGCCGCAGTCTCCCCCAGGTGGCTGAGCCGCCGCCTGTCCCCACGGGCCCCAGGCTGCCACAGGCCCTCACCGGAAGCCAGGAGAGGCCGCTGCCTTGCTCTCGGCCTTCCCAGCTGTGAGCCCAGTAAACCTCCGCTCTGGGAAAGTTCAGCCCCGGGCATTTTGTTGTAGCCGCAGGAAACGGGCGGGGACCAGCACCAAGGAACCGACAGCTGGTATTGGAAGAGCCACTTGTGTGTCTTACGTCCTCCTGGGTCTCCTCCCTGTGTCCACTGTCACATAAGGAACGAACCCGAGAAGTGGCGCCAGCCGTGAGAACCTGAGGCGGAGCAGTGCACCATCCGCAAGAGCAGAGACCGCCGCCGGCCTGTGCGTGTCCTCAGTCTCCTCAGTGGAAAATCAACCAAATGAGGGCCGGCGCGGTGGTGTAGCGGGTAAAGCCGCCGCCTGCAGTGCCAGCATCCCATATGGGCGCCGGTTCTAGTCCCGGCTGCTCCACTTCCCATCCAGCTCTCTGCTGTGGCCTGGGAAAGCAGGAGAAGATGCCCAAGTGCTTGGGCCCCTGCACTCACGTGGGAGACCTGGAGGAAGCTCCTGGCTCCTGGCTTTGGATCGGCGCAGCTCCAGCCATTGTGGCCATCTGGGGGGTGAATCAGCGGATGGAAGACCTCTCTCTCTCTCTCTCTCTCTGTCTCCACCTCTCTCTGTAGCTCTTTCAAATAAATCTTTAAGAATAAATAAAATTTAAAAACAAAGAAATCAAGGTGCCGTGTGGCGTGCAGAAGCACAGCTGCAGCCCCGCTGGGAGAGCCCAGGGCAGGTGACTTGCAAGCAGCGGCCGAAAGGAAACGAGCGAGAGGCAAGAGACGATCAGTGAGAAAGACGGCAAGAGAAAGCGACCGGGAAACAGAGGGTGGGGTGAGCACCCAAAGATGATGCAGCTGTCTCCGAGCACCTGAGGAGGCAGAGTTAACCCGGCTGGGCGATGCCAGTGGCAAGACAGAAGCACCAGGTGGTGAGTGTTTAAATGCAACCTAGCAATTTTTGGCTTTTCCAGGAAGCACCACAAAAGCTTCAGGACACCGAGAGATAAAACCTCAGGCCTGGGCAAAGGCGCACTGGGAAGACACCGACCGGAGAGGGCCTACGGCACCATCGGAAAACCAGACAAATTAGCTGTTGACAAAAGGTTTGATTCAGCGGAATAGAACGTCCCTGGGCCTGCTGAAATAGCCTCAAGTTGTTCAGAGCAGAAGTTGTCAGGAAGCTGGGGACGGCTGGACGTGCACTCCGCTGTCCTGCAGAGCTGGAGACACTTGCTTCGATGCAGTCGGAGGATTCGGGCCACAACGTCGACACAGAACCTGACGCGTGCACAGAGCCCTGCTCCCCCAGGTCCCACCACGCTGTTCTTGTTAAGCACTTGCTAACCCCAGAGAGAGAGAGAGAGAAGTGGTAACCATAATTCAGTTAAGCTCGAAATCCATGCAAAAAGGGAGGAAAAGACCACACATTTGGAAATAAAACCTCCTACAGTATCTGAGGAATTTGTGAATAAAAGGAGAAATCACAAACAAGAAGCAAAAGAAAAAAAGATCCTAGAACCAGAGGATGTTAAGAATAGCACTGGTAGCCGGCGCCGCGGCTCACTAGGCTAATCCTCTGCCTTGCGGCACCGGCACACCGGGTTCTAGTCCCAGTCGGGGCGCCGGATTCTGTCCCGGTTGCCCCTCTTCCAGGCCAGCTCTCTGCTGTGGCCAGGGAGTGCAGTGAAGGATGGCCCAAGTGCTTGGGCCCTGCACCCCATGGGAGACCAGGAGAAGCACCTGGCTCCTGCCATCGGATCGGCGCGGTGCGCCGGCCGCGGCGGCCATTGGAGGGTGAACCAATGGCAAAGGAAGACCTTTCTCTCTGTCTCTCTCTCTCACTGTCCACTCTGCCTGTCAAAAATAATAATAATAAAGAATACACTGGTGATCTGTGGGATGCAATCAGTGTTCTTCACGTGGGAAATCAGCCGCAGGTGCCGAGTTGGAGAAGTTGAAAGTGCCCTGTCGGGGCCAGAGCTGCGGCACAGGGAAAGCCGGCACCTGCAGGCCAGCCTCCCACACGGGCGCAGGTTTGAGTCCCAGAGGCTCCACTTCCAATCCAGCTTCCTGATAACACTCATGGGAAAGCAGCAGAAGACGGCCCAAGTGCTGGGACCCCTCACCCACGTGGGAGACCTGGACGAACCCCCTGGATGCTGGCTGTGGCCTGGCCGAGACCCAGCTGTTGAAACCAGCAGGTGGAAGATGGGTCGACCAATCTCTCTAACTCTGCCTCTCAAATCATAAATAAATCTTTTAAAAATTAAAAAAAAAAAAAAAAAGGAAATCAAAGTGTGCCTTTCCCAAGATGCAATGCAGCGGCTCTCATGCTCGGTCAGGACCCAGGGCAGCTCCTCCGGCTGTAGCTGATGTGGCCTGAGCACCCCCGCAGGCCAGGGCTCGCTCAGCAGAACGGCAGCTGGCAAATGCAGGTGTGGTGTGGGCAGTCACCAGAGACAGGTCCTTAACCAGCATGATACAAGTTAGCAATATGTAAATCAGAATTCAAAATTCCCTTGTGTTCTCTAGACGACAAATCAATACCATGTTACATAAGTGCTTGCCAAGCAATGCAACTGCAGGGAAAATTTTCTGGCCAACTCACTAAAATAACTTCTAATTTTAAAAAGCCTTAATGCTGGTAAGATACGCACAACAGAGACGTGACTGTCATAGCCGCTGTGGAGGGCACAGAGGCGGAGGGTGATGGCCCAAGGGCCTGAGTCCTGGCTCCTGCCTGTCGCAGCCCCGTGTCACTCTGCCTTTCAGACAAACCAACCCTTTTTTTAATGACATTATGCTCAGTGAGAAAAGCCAGACCCAGAAAGACGAGCGCTGCATCATCTCACGACGTGTGGACCCCCGGAGAAATCAAACTCACAGAAGCAGGGAGCAGGACGGGGTGGCCGGGCGCAGGTGAGGCAGGGCCCGGGAGCTGTGGCCAGTGGGAGCCAGGCCAGACAGCAATGGCCCGCGAGTGCAGCGTGGGGACCGCGGTCAGCAGCGGGGCCCTGGGACCCTGGACATGGCCGAGAGCCAGGTCCCAAAGCAGTGAGCATGGGAGGCGGTGGAAACGTCCGTCCACATCAGCACACCTTGGTGTGTAGCATAAACACAATTGTCACTCTCGAAAAAATTAAAAGAAATTTTCAAAAAAAGAGTTGAATGCCTGGCCCTTGTAAAACTGTCATTTTTATATCATACATCATTTATAAGTATTCAAGAACATTATTGAAATGTCATATTTAATTAGTTTAATTTCTTAACATCTAAACTCAAATTTGACAATTCATTCAATTTAAATGCATTACATTTTCCTGTGCTTTTTTTTTTTCTTTTTTCCGTCAAGCAATACAAGGTATCTTCCTGTAACGTACTAGATCGTCACAAATCCATTAGGGTTTATGCTGTCCGCTCCATCCGCCTTCTGTACGCCCTCAGCCGGTCCCAGCAGCTGTGTGACACCGAACCGCCCTTGCACAGGCCTGCTTTCCAAGCGCACCAGGGGCCAGCAGCGGGCTGGGCTCACGTCGGCTTCATCCGGGGAGAATGTGGACAACCGACCCGCACGGAGACCAGACCCATGGCTGCCACCTGCCCCGGTGGGGAAGTGGGGCAGAGCACAGGCACCTGACAGACCCCAGTCACACCAAGCCGGACGGGGTAGATGCAGCCACAGAGCGTCAGGAGCTGGCCACACCCCGCAGCACACTGCCCAGGGACTCGAAGACGGCCAACAAAGCAAAGAACGGGGGACTGAGGCGCGATGCTGGAGGCTGCCTGGCTCTCGGGCGGGGCTGAGGGGCGCTCAGGGCTTGGGATTGGGCGAGCCACTGCCTGTGGCCACTGCCCTCCCTGCCCCACTGGACACCCCAGCATCTGGCCAGGAAACTTCTGTCGCTCCTGTCGGCATCCAGTAAGAGGAGGGCTAACCAGCTGCAATGGAATTTCATGATTCTGGTGTCACCCACTGGGAATTTTGAATTAATTAATTAATAACCAATTCATCAAAGGCCAACCGGGAATGATAAGCAGCGAGAAAGGAGAAGTTCCTGGAGCCAGGGGATGGCCTCAGAGCCGACTAAGCGGATCGAGGTTTCTAATTTTCTGGAGCTGTTTCCGTTGCTATGGAAATAAGCCACGGGCAGATGCGATGCAGGCTGCGTGTGTCGGAGTCTGGCTATAGCCGCACGTGTCCTGCACACAGAGGCTCCTGGATGAGGCCTCCAGCCCCCACACCATGCTGGTCACCCACTCGGGGTGTCCCCCCGGAGGCCAATGCCCCAATGATCTAGACAAAACAGACCCTCAAATCCACCCCCACCACCCCCAGATCCACCACCCAGCCCTGGGGCCGTGCCCTGCTCACACCTCACAGCCTACTGGGCCCCAGACCACCGACCCACATTGTTCCAGCAGTGAGCTGGTCCCTGCCCCGCACTCAGACACTAACGGCCACCGTCTGGTGGGCCGGCCTTGGAAGTGACTGGCATTTATTCCTTGTTGTGGCAGCAGGTGGGAAAGGAGGGTGGGGGGGTCCATACTCAACTCCTGGGCCAGGGCTTGCAGCTCCCCTTTGCCTGGGGTCTCTGGGGACAGCTCTCGGTCACCAGCACGCTGGCCAGAGCCACCTGCCCTTGGTGATGCTGGAGCCACACCTGGACAGTGAGGTCCCCTTCAGCCCAAAAAGGTGCAAGCAAGGTCCTTAGGCAGATAGGGGGTGCCCAGTCCCCTAAGTGGCAGCCAACTGTCCTATGACAGCAGAACCCACAAGGGCGCCAGTTCAAGTCCCAGCTGCTCCACTTCCGATCCGGCTGCCTGCTAATGTGCCTGGGAAAGCAGGGGAGACAGCCCAAGTGATTGGGCCCTGCACCCACATGGGAGACTCATGTCCAAGTCTTCTAGGCTAGCCTGGGCCAGACCTGGCCATTGCAGCCATTCGGGGAGTGAACCAGAAGATGCAAGAGCTCTCTCTCTCTCTCTCTCTCTCTCTCTCTCCCTCTCCCTCTCCCTCTCTCTCCCTCTGTAACTTTCAAATAAGAAGGAAGGAAGGAAGGAAGGAAGGAAGGAAGGAAGGAAGGAAGGAAGGAAGGAAGGAAGGAAGAGAGAGAGAAAGAACAAGAAAGAGAGAGAGAGAGAAAGAACAAGAGGGAGTTCCAGTGGGGGCAGGGTTTGGGGTGGGGCCGCTTGCCAGCTGTGTATGGAGACCGAATCTCAGCAGAGCACCGGCAAAGGCTGAGCGCGGCGCCCCCGAGCCCCGAGGAGGAGGAGGAGGTGCAGGAGTGAGAGGGAGAGGAGCTAAAGGCGGCGGTGCCCCGGGCTGCTCAGGGAGGCTCCCAACGCCCGCCGGCTTCTGCCCAGCTCGCCGGGAGCAGCCAACAGCCACCGCCACCGTCCCCAGGACTGAGTGGGGCCACCTGGGGGGGGGCAGGAGACTTTCTGTGCTCCCCACGGGGAGGACTGAGCAGCAGCAGACACTGTCCAAGGCCCTCCTGCGGCCCCTGCACACAAGGTCACTGCTGGGCGCCAGCCACCCCACAGGGACGTGCAGGCCGGCACCCAGCACCCGGCCTGACCCAGACTGGGGCCAAGGCGTGGGCAGGGCGGGCAGCACCGGCCGAGGACCTGCTCCCCGTGCAGCAACGGCAGAGCCTGCCCGCGTCCCTGGCTGCCCGCTCACCTACCGCTTCCAGCAACAAGCAAATAGAGTGGAGGTGGCCGCTTCTCCGGGGATATGCTGGAAGGCGCCCCTTCCAAGAGCCTGGCAGACTCAAAAGAAAGATGGGACAGGGTCCGAGCTCCCTTTGGGTTAAAAGCCAGCTACAAGCGACACGCTGGGGGGACAGCGTCGCCAGCGCCCGCGTGCATCCCTCCCCTGCCTCCTGCCGGCCCCGGCACCACGGCCGTGACAGCCACACCCGTGAAGAGGCGTGTGCTTTGTGTGTTGGCATGGAGACGTCACGCGACTCCTTCCCACGGGATCCGTGTGGAGCAGAATGATTCTAAATTTATCTGAAAGGTTTTCTAAGGAGGCTGCAGAGAAACTTCTGAGAGTGGCAAGTAAGGAGAGAACTTCTCCTTGCAGATAACTTGACACGGCCGGCGCGAGCGAACTGGCAGGTTTCCAGCACAAGGCACTGAACGAGTCTGTGACTCCGAGTCCGGCTGAAGTCGCCCCCGGCCGCTGTGCACCGAGGTCTTCTGGTGGTGTGGACACTGCAGGGTCAGGTGAGTCCCGTGGTCAGGGTGTGGCCGCCACCCTGATGTCCAGACACAGCCCAGCGTCCACACCGCCACAGCCGGGGCCTCTGCAGGTGGAGGCTCTGTGCTAACAAACGCCTGGGGAGGCATGGGCCTAACTCAGGTTCTGGGAAGTCCCTGGAGCTTAGCTGTCCTGGACACTCTAGCTTCGGAATCAGCTCTGCCCCCACCGCCTTGCGGGGGAGCTGGGTGACCCTCAGTGGAGGAGCAGACCTGGCTGGGCTCCACGCCAGGAGGGCAGGACACTGAGTGGTCCCACAATGCCCAGCAGTACCCTGGCCACATTGTCCTCATGACAGTCATGACAAGCAAGGTGTTCACACACATGGCCACCTCTGTGCTGCACCCAGCGCAAGGTTGTGCCAGGTGATAGGAGAGGTAGGTTGTGGGCTCAGGGGCTGGGGAGGGGGGATGGTGAGCAGGGAGGAGCAGGTCCAGGGGTTGGGGGAGTGAGCAGGGTGAGCAGACTCAGGAGCTGGGGGTGGTGAGCAGGGGTGAGCAGGTTTGGGGTCTGGGGGGTGGTGAGCAGGGGTGAGCAGGTTCGTGGGCTGGGGGTGGTGAGCAGGGGTGGGCAGGGGTGAGCAGGTCCAAGGGCTGGGGGGCAAGCAGGTTCGGGGTCTGCATGGTGGTGAGCAGGGATGGGCAGAGGTGAGCAGGTCCAGGGGCTAGGGGGCGAGCAGGGGTGAGCAGGTCCAGGGGCTGGGGGTGGTGAGCAGGTCCAGGGGCTGGGGGTGGTGAGCAGGTTTGGGGTCTGGGGGGTGGTGAGCAGGGGTGAGCAGGTTCGTGAGCTGGGGGTGGTGAGCAGGGGTGAGCAGGTTTGTGAGCTGGGGGTGGTGAGCAGGGGTGAGCAGGTTTGGGGTCTGGGGGGTGGTGAGCAGGGGTGAGCAGGTTCGTGGGCTGGGGGTGGTGAGCAGGGGTGGGCAGGGGTGAGCAGGTTCAGGGTCTGCATGGTGGTGAGCAGGGGTGAGCAGGAGTGGGCAGGTTAGGGATGAGCAGGTTCAGGAGCTGGGGCAGGGGTGAGCAGGTCCAGGGGCTGGGGGCTGCTTGGGTCATAGTGGCTGCCGCGTTGCCACCTGTCAGAGTGCCAGGCCTGTCAGCCGTGCTGTGTCCTCAGGCCCTCCTGCCTGCGCTGTCTCTCGGGTCGGATCGTCTGTCTCTCAGCAGGAACCGCAGGACCCGCAGCTGGGACTTGTCTGATGTTTCTTCCTCTGTGACCACACCCGGCTGCAGGAGGGGGGCCTCCACTGTCCCATGGTGCAGGGCACCTGCTGCCAACGCAACCCGTCCCCTGGCCGCCTGGCCAGGCAGCTCTGCAGTGACTCCATCTCTCCGTGTCCTCGTCGGGGCCCTGGCCGCCTGGCCGGGCAGCTCTGCAGTGACTGTCTCTCCGTGTCCTCGTCGGGGCCCTGGCCGCCTGGCTGGGCAGCTCTGCAGTGACTCTGTCTCTCCGTGTCCTCGCTGGGGCACAGTGAGTGATGGGATGCCGCGCTGGCCCCGTCTCCCGGGCACCATTGCTTTGCTGCCGGAGCTGTGTCCAGTGCCCTCCTTCACTGAAATCACAGGCAGCCACAGGAGCTCACTGGCACTCGGAGCCCACACGGCTTCCCGAGCTTCCTGCCAGTGCACTCCCGGGAGGTGGCAGGAAGCTGGGCTCCTGCCCCCCACGGGGGAGACCCAGGTGAGTTCTGAGCGCCTGGCTTCGGCCTGGCCCAGCCTCAGCCGTTGCAGGCATTTGGAAGGTGAACCAGAGGATGCAAGATTCTCTCCTCTCTCTCTCTCTCTGTCTCCCTCTCTCTGACTTTTGCTACAGAACACCCTAAAACAGGTTGGAGTAGTTGCTACAGAACCCCAAAGCTGGGTCTGCCAGCCCGACATGCACCAGGGCCATCACTGACACTGGTGGTGGGAAAAGTGCAGTGACTCCGAGCTCAAAGCTGGGCTGGGCAGTGCGCGGTCAGCTCACAGCTCAGCGTGGGCCTCTGGCCGGCCTGCAAGCCCAAGGTCTTCCTTGGACCGGCCGGTGAGAGGGGCCGGCAGGCTTCCTCTTGGGTGCTGCACGGGCTGCAATCTGTCTGGCCCCAAGGGTGTCACTGTGTGTGGTCAGGGCCTGCGGGTTCCTGCAAAGCCCCCAAACACAGATGGTGACCACGCGAATGGGTAGGGTCTCTGCTGGGCTGTCGTCTCTGCAGAGGCACTGCCAGCCAGGGAGGAGATCAGACTTCGGGGCTCCAGGCTCGGCCTCACTCTCTAGCAGATAAAGAGTAACAACCACAGACGGTCACACTGCTACATTAGATCCGGTAAAAGTGCAACTGAAGTGAGGCAGCGCACGGCGGCTCCTGCTCCTGAGACCCAGTCCTCTGTCCGGTTCTCCTCCGTGGCTCTTTAAATCTCTGTGTGTTGTTCTGTCGAACAGGGAGCCCAGCTACTGCCCCTCGGGACCTATGGTTCAATCTGGATTACGTGACCAAGTCTCCTCCGATACTCCTTTCAATCTTAGTATCCCCAAGATCAAACCCTAAATTCGGAAAGACACTTTGGATTTTGCTAAACATTTAGAGCCTTTCTCAGGATCACAAGGACGGCTGTGTGTTCCTAACTGCACGGGAGACGCGGCAGGGACCCACAGCATCTCGCCGTGCTGGGCTGAGACCGGAACCTGGCTTCCCTCCACGCGCGGTGACTGTGGTAAAACAGCCGGGGCCTGGCACCATCTCACAACTGTCCCAGGGTCTGCCCTGGTCAGACAAGCTTAGTGTCAGAACCGCGTGGAGGCCAGCGGAGGAGAGGGCACCGGCTTCCCAGGTCACGCTGACTTTGCACACGACTTGGAGCTGCACCAGTGACGAAGCCGACATCTCCAGGACTCTCGCCAGGCCACCAGCAGATGAGCTCCTGGAAGCAAAATGCTAACAAAGACGCCGTGGGAATCAGAAGGCATTGCACGGCTGGAAGGCCTGCAGAGAGCACACCACCGCGCATTTGGGAGACCGCTGAAACTGCATCTGATATTTTGGCCTGGTGGGCACAAGGGTCAGCTCTTGGCCTTTCTAGCCCTGGCTGTTTCTCCAGGGCAGCCCCCAGAGACATCACGCGAGCTCCCAGCAAATGCCTTACCAGAGCCCGGAGAGCTTACTGAGAAGGGAGCCGCTGCCTTGGGCCCTCCCTGGCCGGGTGCTGCTGGGACCCATCTTGTGTCCCAAATCCACAGCCTCATCCGGGACCAACACGGAGCTCTGAGATCTGTTGTTCACGGATGTGTCTGACCCACTTCAGGGTTTAGAAAATCCACCATTCCTTTTATCTCAGCATCCTGAAGAAGGAGGAAGAAGAGGAGGAAGAGAAAGAGGGGGAGGGGAAAGAGGAGGAGGAGGAGGAAGAAGAAGGAGAAGAAGAAGAAGAAGGTGAAGGTGGTGGTTTGGGGCCGGTGTTGCAGTGAGCAGGTAAAGCCACCACCTGCGATGCAGTATCACATGTGGGCACCAGTTCAAGTCCTGGCTGCTCTGCTTCCAGTCCAGCTCCCTGCTAATGCACCTGGGAAAGCAGTGGAAGATGGCCCGAGTGCTTGGGCCCCTGCAGCCACCTTGGAGACCTGGAAGAAGCTCCTGGCTCCTGGCTTCGGCCTGACCCAGCCCTGATCATTGCAGTCATCTGGGAAGTGGATGGAAGATCTCAATCTCGCGTGCGCTCTCTCTCTACCTCTCTCTCTCTGTAACTTAAAAAAAGAGTTTTATTTATTTACTTGGAAGCAGAGCGGGGGCGGGGGGCCTTCCACCTGCCGGTTCAATCCCCCAAACAGTTAACAACAGCCAGGGCTGAGCCAGGCCAGGGCCAGGAGGCGGGAAGCACATGCCCGTCTCCCACGTGGGCGGCAGGGCCCAAGCACGTGGGCCGTCTTCTGCTGCTTTCCCCGCAGAGAGCTGGATCCGAAGTGGAGCAGCTGAGACTCCAGCTGGCACTCACATGGCTGCCAGCAGCCCAGGCAGCAGCTAAACCCGCTCTGCCACGGCACCCACCCCGGACCCGGCAGGCTCGCTGTGGCTGGACGCAGTGTTACAACTGCAGCGTGAACTGAGGCATATCCACAGCGGAGCCTGCGGCCCAGGGGTCAGCGCTCCGCAGGGGGGGTGAGCGAGGACTGAAGGGAGGAAGGAGCCGCTGTCTTCCTGACCGGGGAGGCGGTCTCCACTCGGCATCTCCAGCACCGCACGCGTGGGTTTTCCCCACGCCTGGCAATGCTCCCTCTCTGGGCACCTGCTGGTGTGAAACCGACACTGCAGAGCCTGGGCAGCCCCGAGCCCTCACAGAGGTTGGCCAGAAAAGGAAGGACCGGGTTCTGGGTTGAGTTCCCGCAGCCCCCAGCAGCGGGCAAACATGCCACAGCACCAGAGCCAGGGCCATTTCTGTCACCCTTGGGGACGGTGACCCTGCCCTGGCTAGGAGAAGAGGGTGGGGGAAGCAGAGTGGCCAGAACCCCGGGGGAGGAGGGCAGCCCGCGAGGAAGTGCACCCGTGGCATCTGGAATGATGATGATGCGGGAACAGGGCTCGGTGGGCCTGGTGCTGGGCTGTGGGTTTTCAGAGCTCTGTCACTGGGCCACGCTGCCTGTGGCTTCCCGTCGCCCCCAGGGCCAGCTGAGCCGCCGCTGTCTCAGTGGCTTTCCCTGCCCGGTGGGTCCAGGCCTCCTGGGGGTCTCTCCCGAGGCGCTGTTGATGGAAATTAAGGGGTGTGTGAGTCGTGCTGACAAGGATCGCTCAGGGCAGAATACAGTGCCTGGGCCCAGCAGGCACGAGTCCGGTGGCCCTCAGGGAACCCTGGGAAGGGCGCCGAGTGGTCAGACTCCAGCCAGAATTTATGCATGGACAGAGAGCGTGTGCTGGCGTGGCCCAGAGGCCAGCGAGGCCGGGGTGCGGGCAGGTTTCCTACCGGTGGGAGGCTAAAGTACCACTGGCTACAACAGCCTCAGAGGCAGGCCAGGCGCTGTCTTGGAGAGAGGCCCTTGAAGACAGGTGTTTCAGGGACTACAGCAGCACTGCAGAGATGGGGAACAGAGCCCGGCTCGGAGCAGACCCCGGGTTAGGGGGTGGGGCAGGAGGAGCCGCTCTGGGGCCCAGTCCCCAGGGCGGACGCAGCGGCTCTTGCTCCGGTGCCCGGCTCTGAGGCTTGCTCTCTGCACCTGCTCCTTCCACGACTTCCCGTGGTGCCTGAGCATCTGTGTGTGTGCCTGCGGTCACCCCAGAGAGAGGGGAGCCACGCAGGCCACCCCATGCAGCTCCCAGTCTGCAGGCTTGGAGACGTGCTGGGCACCAACACCGACCAGGTGAAGCCACGGCAGCTTAGGTTAGAGGGCTGGTTGGCTTGACTTTGCGTTCTAGAATCCGGCGACACTGTTGAAACGGCAGAAACGACAGGAAAGGCGGCGTGGCCACCTCAAAGTCGGCTTCTTTGTAAATGGGGACGGGGTGATGGGCAATAGGAAAGAGACTTGGGGGTCGACTCCAGGTCACCTCTGCGCCAGGACGAGCGAGAGGGAACTCCGCCAGCCCGCTGGTTACAACAGGCGGTGTGGGAAATGTGGCTGTTAACACGCTAATCCTGATTTCTTGGAAGGTCAGATAAACCGCTTAGCTTTAGCGAGAGCGACTCCATCTTTATTTTTAGCCTGGCCTGCTGGGACCTGGTACAGGAGCTTAGTCCAGCGTGATGGTCACATGGCATT
This sequence comes from Oryctolagus cuniculus, assembly GCF_051225735.1. Classification (NCBI taxonomy): domain Eukaryota; kingdom Metazoa; phylum Chordata; class Mammalia; order Lagomorpha; family Leporidae; genus Oryctolagus; species Oryctolagus cuniculus. Next base: position 88,886,006 of record NC_142882.1, on the reverse strand, counting down.
TCTATTTAACAACACCGAGAGTATCAATTCCTAGAAACCAAACATCCTGCCAGAAAAATAATGGTTGGATACACAGAGGCTGTGCTTGGGCGTCTAAGGTCGCTCCCTCCCTCCGTAGGCTCTAACCCTGCCTGCAACCAAGTCGGGCGCAGAGCTGCCCCGAGTGTGGCAGACGGCCCCTCTGCCTCGGAGCTGAGCTGAGGGGCTTCACACGAACCACGTGCCTTAGGGTCAGACAGAAGCCCGTGCAGATGGGGGCCGGTGGGGCCTGGGCCTGGGAGTGACCAGGGAGGGATGCAGGGATGGGGCTCAGCCCTCCGACGCCACGGCACCGCTCTCCAGAGCTGACTTACTCTCTCATCTCTCAGGGGTGTGGAGGCCGTGGCCTGGGGGGGGGACAGGGTACCCTCCACAGCTGGCAGGGTCTCTTTCCCATGAGCACCCCCTCAGGGGTTAGTGTGCATGTGAGCGTGCGAGAGAGCCCGTATGCCCGCCCTCAGCAGCCGGCACAGGCGGTGCCCGTGGGGTGTGCAGGCTCTCAGAGGACATCTCTCTGGACAAGGGGAAGCTGGGCCCTGAGGGGGCCGAGGATGGCGCAGGGGGGCAACCCCCCCAGCCCAGTGCCCAGGGAGGAGCACAGGCCAGGGTCAGGCCTCCCGGACAGGAAACCCATTCTTGGACGCTCAAGGGCAGTCTGGGTGAGAAACCGTCAAGCACAGGTGTCCAGCTGGCCTTGGCGGTGCCCGGGGAGAGGGTGCGCCCGGCACCCGGGGCCCACTTCATTCTGTCCTCATCCGGGCGTCAGCCGCTTTCGCTCAGTCCACTGGCCTGGCCTCTGGGCTGCAGAGCGAGTAAGATGGCGTCCTGGCCTCAGGGTCCTCCCACCTGGGGAAGGACTGCAGGAGCCCCACGGCACACAGGCCTCCTCCCGGGGTCCCCCAGAGACGCAGACGCAGCAGCAGAGTGAGAGACAGTCTGAGGGGCTGCTGCTGTGCGAGCCGTGGGT